>NC_135828.1:13906090-14206090 GCF_964213995.1 Mustelus asterias | reverse complement strand
CACTGCGTTCTCTCCATACATCAGAAACTGCCATGGCAAATGCTATTAAAATGGAGAATGTGCTTTTCATCTAATCTCATTTTGAAACGATAATTAATTTTTAAGTAATTAGTACTCAGTAAAGAATTGAAGATATCAGCCAGAATTCTCCGACCTTTCCCATGGTTGGGATTCTCCGGTCCCGCTGCAGTGAATGACATTTTGGCTGAATACCAAATTCTCACTGACAATGGGGCATACAAGATCGGAGAATTCCGGTCACCTGAATCTCAAAGATTTTAGCACATTCGTAACCACTGTGTCTGAAGCTGGCACTTGTGAAAGAGACCCCCACCATTGATTTTATTTGGACGTGGTTGTAAACATTGTGAGTAATATCTTTTTCATGGTGATCTGTGCCACTTTAACATACTTTATCAGCAAGACGCAAGCAAAGCAAATTTCTCAATCTCCCCATTATTATTGCATTTAAGTTTAAATTAGTTAGTTTACATTATACTGAGCAGACGATGATCCCAATTGTAAAGAAGCATCCCATGCTTATTCTAGGATTGCTTATTCTGGATCCCATGATGTGGGACCCCCTCCCCGCCTTTCCATCCCCATCCCTGGTTTACTTTCCATTAACCCCAACTACCATCAGGCCCCACATCCAACCACCACCATGATCTTTCCCCCAATGACTCACTCTACCAAAGACATCTACCTGCTCCTGTGGCCCTTTCCACCCAAAAAGCCTCCAAGCCCTTTGACCAGTTTGCCTATACAGAAATACTTCAGAGCAGCCTTGCGACTAAATTCTGCAGGGCATCCGAGAAACCCTGCCTTCCAGGTTTGCCAACCTCAACAGCCAAACCCATATACACCCCCCGCCAATGCAAGATAAAATTTGTCTCCAGGCTAACACATCCAGACCTTAACTTTTCCTCTTTCCTATTTGAATGCACTCTAGTGGATGCCAGTTGTTCAAGGTTAATTGAAAACAATTAATACATCTTGAAGCAACAACCCATTCCATTCTTGCATATACTTTCAGAAACTATGAATTGAGTTACAGGCTATAGGCCATTAAAAACAAAATGACCAGTACAAATGCTACATTACAGATATTCAATGCACAATGATTGAAACCTAGTCCATATTTATTTTATTCTTAGTTTATCTGATGGAATGAGATTTAGCTCTTACCATAAAATTGGTCAGGGTGGGTGGGAGCAGAGTGGTTGGGGAGGGAGGTGGGGGGCCAGTGGCAGCAGGAATACCACAACCCTTGAAGTAATTATAGACTACTTTTAGACAGTGACATTGCTGTGGTCATTCAAAGTCCAGAGGCCACTGACTGTAATGAAAAATATGTCACTATTAGTGCTGCGGATGCATAATAGTATGTCAAACAGTCACTATATTCAGTAATTAATAGGTTTAAAGTGTGCAACCATTACAGATTTTTGTGAATAAATTGTAACTCAACATTGATTTTTTTATTGATTAACCACCATTTCTTAGACATTTTATGATGCAAATGACACAATCTCACTAGCTGTGTATGTTACAATAGATTTCACAATGTGGCAGGACCTGCACTCATAATATAGTGCTTCTGCAATTATGTCCTGCCACACTAGATTCTAAAAAAAATATGTTTGCATCCATGTATGTGACTATTTGAATAATTTATTACCAAAAACAAAACTGGTTTCATTGCATGTTAATTTATTTGGCAAAATATGTCCACTTTTTGGAATAAGATTAAGAGTATTTGCTTTGATACATCTTGTTTCAAAAGGGAAAAGGTACACATCGCATGGAGTTTTATTCAAATGTACTTGTAACTATATCTTTCATGAAAATGTTGTTAAAATCTAAAGAAACATGGAATTACTGTTGTATTACTTGCAACAAGCTGACTTGTTGGTACAAATAATATTGATGAATAGTTTTGATATAATCGTAGAATCTGCCTTGACAAACAGACCCAAACACCAAAACATTAGATTCCAAAGTGGCAATGTACACACTTCTACAACACCCATGAATTAAACTAAAAAATAACTATAACATACTAATTTGTTTCTAGCACAGAGGACCTGATTTACAGAATATAATCTTCACACTTAAACATTGCAAGGACAATTAATTTTAGACTGAGAACAGTAACTCAGTTGCATCAAATAATAAATATGTTTTGCCTCATTGCTACTGTTTATCCAAAAGAGCAAATCAATGCTTAAAAAATACGCAGACTATCCAAGACTTTCTTTGTGAGACTGAGCACATGTTACTGATTAATATCATTGTGCTTCTAAAATCATTTTATATTGAGAGCACCCATTTAACATTGTAGATTAATTGGTTACCTCAGCTTTAAAAATCCTTAAATTGTTCAGCTCCCAGTAACAAGCAATTTGTGTTGCTGTTTATTGTATATTATAAGGAAAGAATACTGTTTCAGATTTTTTTTTGTATCTATTGCTCCTTTAATTAGTTGCTCTTTGGCAATGAATAACACTGCACCGTAAATGGACAGGCCCCCGTGTCCTAATTTTATGCAGTGGAACTGCCAAGATTTGCTTCCAAGCATCGCTACAATGAAAAATGGCATGCATTTTCTTGATAGTCCATGTGGTTGTAGAGTATAAATGGCTAATGAATTACAGATGAACATTGACGCAAATTAATCTTTTTGATGTCCCTAGGTTATATGGCAGGCATTTAAAAGTTTAATCAATACACTAAAGTTGAAAACATGCAGGCACTGCAGTTGTTTGGATGTAATAAACATTAGAGGAAAACTGGAGACTTGTACTCAGTACATGTATCATAATGACAGGTATTTATGTTTAATGGACTAAATATTTTTTACTGGAAGAGAACAAATGTCAGTTTAACTTTGAAGGTTCTGGATTTAAGTTAGCAATACAGTCTCGGGGAGATGGCTGCCATATCAAATAGTCAGTAAGGAAGCAAAAATCTAAACAATATAATGACTAATTGGTTCTGCCTTCAGTTAGTTAACTTAATGAAGCAAAATTGTCTGAATTTTTGTTTTTGTATGTGAATATTTTCTCCTTTCTCCACAATTCCCAGCCTAAACTGATTATTTAATTTTGGTAACCTAGCTTTAACCTTTTCCGCACTTTGTTGTAAGGCATTTGTTAAATTTACCATACCTTTCTCAAACAGCTGCAGGGTGAATAGTAACTATGAAGTCTAATGTTGATGCA
The DNA here is from genome assembly GCF_964213995.1 of Mustelus asterias. Lineage (NCBI taxonomy): Eukaryota > Metazoa > Chordata > Chondrichthyes > Carcharhiniformes > Triakidae > Mustelus > Mustelus asterias. The sequence continues at coordinate 14,202,866 of NC_135828.1, read as the reverse complement.
GACCGATAAACAGTATGGATGAGATATATCCAGTCTAAAATAGCACCACCACTATACGCCCTATCTCTGCCTAACCCCATAATTCAGTGTTACGTGTGGTTATGGATGTCTGTGCTCTGTGAGTCTATCTTTTTCCTACAGGTATTATTTCAGCCCTTTCAGATAATAAGGAATGTTTAATTGCATTGTTAATTGATTTTTTTGCACTGCATTATTACAATGATTGATTGCTATGTTGATGGAAATGTTAAATGCAGCCCATGTAAAGTATCAGGGCAGTAAGGAGGGAGAGGCTTGCGGAGAACAGATAACCTTGATGTTAAGAGCTACATCCTTTGGATATGTCTTTCCTTGACATATTGATGGCTCTGGAATGGGAAAAGCTGATTGTATGCAGAATACAATCATTAAACCCACTTCAGTGCACTGTTGATTAATTTGTTTTTTCCTGAAGGTTCTAGTTAAACAGAAGGCCTCAGTAACCTCAAGAGCAGCAATATTTCAGTGGAAATTGTCTTAACTGATTTTCTCTTCTTCCTTTCACTCCTCCTCACCTCCCTCCCCCTGCAAAAAAAAATCTGTTTCCATCATCAGTACAGCAGAATAATCATTCGCCACCAGTAGCAAGTCTGAAGACAGCACATGCCCACATCAAAGCAGAGCATGTCAATGTCATTCAAGGATGTGGAGATACACTCCCATTTTTAAACAAAGTATGACATATGAGGAACAAAGTGTTGATTGTTCCACTGCCAAATTGTACATAATGGAAACATTAGCTTCAAGATAACTTTTAATCTGTCAGACTAATGGGTTCTTAATGTGTATAGGGGTTTAAATGTATGCCAGCCATGTCTGTATAAGGTAATATACTTGCGGCCCGAGAGGATCTCGATGACTGTACGCTCGACACAATATGGTTTATTATTGTGTGTCAGTTCATCATTCTGTTCCCACGGACTTTGAGCTGCTTCTCAATTTTCCCGAAACAGATTATATGAAGTAGAGGCCTGAGGTTTTCAGTTATAGATGCACTGCTGCCTCTCGAGTATATTCTGATAAAGCTGTGCCTCGCCAGGATGAATAAGTTACACAGAGAGCTTGAGATACAAACTTTTTTCAGAGCGTGCACATGTGCCTATGTTTCACAGCCTACCCTTGTACTGACTCTGTGCCCTGTTCCTTTATGCCGTGTCAGACATGTGGAAAAGAAAACTCGAATGTCAACTTTTCCAGATCAGATCGCGGCCGATTAAATCTCCTCAGTGAACATTAAGGGATGGAAATAGAAACTGACAGTCTTTACATTTGTAATAGGCATCATCTGTACCTAATTTTGGTTTGTTAAGTTGTAAGTTATCAAAGTTAACAAAATAAATAAAATAAAAGCATAAAGGTTTCATATTAAGAAAATGCATTTATAGCACATTTCTCTTCGTGTCATTTTCAATTTATCCACTCACGATATGTAACTAAACAAGTTGGCGCTGGCAGTGAATACATCTTTGGTCTCTATCAATTATTAGTTATGACATTTGCTAAAGCAACAGTTTATAGAGACAGTATCCCTTTTGTTGGAGTCGACAGTGTTTTTTTTAAAAAAAACTCTAACCTACAAAAGCCTGTTCATATTATTTCAGATTTTTGAAATTGGCGTTCTGAAGCATGAGATTTGTTACAAAATTCAAAAACTAATGGAATAAACCTGCAGACCAACGTGTTACTAAGATCTTCCCACTTGTGAAAAAGGCTGTCATAACTCAGTCGCAACTGAGATCATGGGTCAATCTATACATGTAACACAATCTTGGATCTCAGTCTGTTTTGAGTTTAATCTTAGCAAGGGAGTTCCTGTTGATCAAGGCACCCCTGGGATAAGAAGGAGAAAATGAACAAGGATTCCCTCTTCTCGCTAGTATCAAAGCTCCCAGCCTGTGGGTTGATGTCAACTAGTGACGTCACCCACCATTGAATACTCTGCTGGCATTTACCATCAAGACACGTGATAATGAATAATAATCACTGGGGCAAGGTGTCAAAGGATGGTTGATGCCCATTGATAACCAAAAAAAAAGGGTCTGGGTGTTCAGGAGAGAAAGAGTCCACATTGGCAGAAAAGAAAGGGTAAAATGATTCCAAAATGAACAGCCTGTCAATATATTAGGTGTAAAATTAGTATCCTATAACTACATATTACTGGCAGATTCAAGAAGAATTACAGCTCCAGTATCCATTATCTGAAATCCTTGGGAATGATTGCGTTTCGGATTTCAGATAATTTTGCTTTTCGGATACCGCATTTAGGACTAGGCCTACTTAATTTACAATAGCCCAAGCCTAGGCTACCTATAGTCTAAAATAAATAAGATAGCTAGAAAAGTCAGATGTTATCACTGAATAATAAATACAGGGTACCCTTAGTAAGTTTCCACCGTCATTTGTGATTCTGCTTGTAGGAGGGAGTTCAGGGTGTTGATATGTAGACAGACAACTAGACTTCCCGCGCTGAAGATCGGGTATTGTCAGTGGGGTGTGTGTCAGCTTGGGTCATGTTGGCTCAGGTCAGGGACTCCCCACGCTTAAGGGTGGGTGCAATCGACAAGGTTTTGTTGGTTCACGTCAGGGACTTGTTGCACTAAAGGTTGGCTGCGGTTGGTGAGATTCCTTTTGGCTCGAATCGTGTCAACTCGAGTCAAGAACTTGCCACACTAAAAATTGAGTGTGGTCTGTGAGGTTCCTGTGGGTTCGGGTTGTGTCAGCTTGGGTCAGGGACCTCTTGTGCTAAAGATTGGGTGCAGTGGGCGAGCACCAGAGATTGGTGAGGTTCAAAAAAAGTGCAGTTTTCGGATGTGTTTGGTTTTTGGATTTGTGGCAAAAGGGAACATGATCTGCATTTCTTAACACATTTACAATATCATAGAATTCCTACAGTGTAGAAAGAGGCCATTCGGTCCTTTGAGTCTGCACCGACCACAATCCCACCCAGGCCCTATACCCACAACCCTATGTATTTACCCTACTAGTCTCCCTGACAGTAAGGGGCAATTTAGCACGGCCAATCCACTTAACCTGCACATTTTTGGATATATAATTTTAGGTTTTAATATATTTTAGATTTTTGTTTAAATTTTGTTTTGCAAACTCCTAATAAAATGTCACCCCTATTTTTTGTATGCTTTGACTGCACATTGTTTGTCTGCGGCTTTGGATGGATTGCTGTTGTTTACTTAGTTTCCTTCATACATTGACCTACTATCTTTTCCTTGGAAACAGATTGAGTATTGATGAGCTAGGTTTGTATTGAGTGAGGCTTCAAGAAGAGAACACAGACTATCCAGTATTTTTCCCAGGCTTAGGTTGAGTCTATACATTTAATGTTCCAATTTAGATATATTGGGGCAGCACGGTGGCACAGCACTGTTGCCTCATTGCGCCAGGGACCCGGGTTCGATTCCCGGCTTGGGTCACTGTCTGTGTGGTGTTTGCACATTCTCCCCATGTCTGTGTGGGTTTTCCCCAGGTGCTCTGGTTTCCTCCCACAGTCTAAAGATGTGCAGGTTAGGTGGATTGGCCATGCTAAATTGCCCCTTAGTGTCAGGAGGACTAGCTAGGGTAAATGCATAGGGTTATGGGGATAAGGCCTGGGTAGGATTGTGGTCGGTGCAGACGTGATGGGCCGAATGACCTCCTTCTGCACTGTAGGGATTCTATGATATCCAATAGGCTTTTAGCCACATACTTGTTGTGCCACAGTGAGGATATGCATCTTCTTACAACTAACAGAGTTGTGCCAATCTGCTTAGTATAATGTGCTCTCTTCACCAGTGGCAATGTATGGATAGTGAGTAGGTTTGTAGGTGAGTAGTTGTCCAGGATTTTCCGAGGGTCTCTGGGAAACAAAGGTTAATTTTCAGGCCACTGCTTGCTGGGAAGTCTGGAGAAAAGTGTAAGAAATTGAAGGAAATGTGAATATTTTTCATTTTCTTTGAACACTTAACAGTTCTAAAGATATTGCAGTGGGGATAAAAAGGCTGTTTGATGAACCGGCATAATCAGTTAAGAGTCTGTTTGCTTTCTAATTGCCGTAGGAAAGTAGGGCATGTGAAGATTAATGTGTTGGGAAACCAAAGGCAGGAACATGTGTGTGGGCAGAAAGGTTGGAGATGGGAGGTCATGTGATGAAGCTTTCAGGAATCCATTAAACCAGATCTGGCAACCCTAGTGAGAGCATTTGTGGTGATAATTTTGGCCTACTATCCACAATAGTTGGATTAGAGGGAATGACCAGAACATGTGTTAACCACATATTACAGTACATTGTCCATACGCATAACTAACAATTTAACCAAGTATTCTTTTCCCCTCAAGATTACTTCAGTACTGAATTGGATTCTGAAAGTTGAACATGGGGAAACTTGGGAGTAAATTACATTTTTGGTCTAATGATCCTTTAAATTCTCATGAATTATAATCAATCATGCTTGTAAAAGAACTCCCATCACAAGCTCTCAAACTACAATGCAAGTATGATTCATTACAGCGATTAAAAAGTCTGCCAATACCTTACTTTTTCATCCAAAATGCATTTTTGCATCACTAATTTGGAAAGGATTTTGTACAAAATGCAACCATATGTAAAATATCAAAATGTGTAAACCTGCCAGAGAGAGAGGCATGGTGAGGAAAATACAAGTAAATGGATGGGCATGTTACCATAACTTGAATTGAAAATGACAGGGTTCAGTTGTTGCAACACAATAATCCAGAAAATGACTTCTACATTTTGAAAATGCAACTCTGGAATGTGAAACAACTCCAGTAAACATTTGGATGAAAATTCCTTGAAAGGAATGATGCAGACACCAGAAATGTTGTTTTTAATACATAGAAGGTAGCTCTTACATACATTTACATTTGCTAACACAGTCAAATCTTACAAGTTTTTACCAGTACATTGTTTTCTCTAGCCAGTTTCCATGATGTGGAGATGCCGGCGTTGGACTGGGGTGGGGACAGTAAGAAGTCTCGCAACACCAGGTTAAAGTCCAACAGGTTTATCTGGAATCACGAGCTTTCCGAGCACTGCTCCTTCGTCAAGAGAGTCGCCTGATGAAGGAGCAGCGCTCCAAAAGCTCGTGATACCAAATAAACCTGTTGGACTTTAACCTGGTGTTGTTAGACTTCTTACAGTTTACAGGGGCCATTCCCTAATACAGTTTTGTCGACATATGGCTATGGCATGAGCACTTTAGACCAGAAATTTTGAGCGACGGAATCGTTTTCAAAGGTTTTTTTTCAGGAATTTATTGAAATCTCGATAATATGAAGGACTCAATGTAGAAAAGCACCACCTGATTTGTTAATGAGCCAATAGATTCAGAAGGTCTCATACTACATTCTGATTTCTGCGACAGCAATGGTAGGACATTTGAAGACGGATAAAATCAGCAGAGGTTCCCACTCTAGGTCGCTATCTTGAAATTGTGCATGTGTAGAGATCAGCTCAGGCTTAGTGTACGTCTTGTCCACATTCAATTAACTTGTTGGCTTGATTGAAGAGGGCCTTTTGGAAAGTGCAAGAGCTCTGCTGTACTGTGACTGTAATCCAGTATGAGTGGACTACCTGAAGGAAGGAAGGGACAAGATCTGGGGGAAGAGGGAAAGGAGTAGTTGTATTACGGTTTAAATAACAAAGAGAGCTTCTTTTTGTTGATGACAACTTGCAAACGATTCCAAGAAGGGAACAAAAGCATGAAATGCTGATAACTCCCTGGGTGTCTTGTAATATGATGTGGAGATGCTGGTGTTGGACTGGGGTGAACACATTAAGAAGTCTCACAACACCAGGTTAAAGTCCAACAGGTGTATTTGGTAGCACAAGCTTTCGGAGTGTGGCTCCTTCTTCAGGTGAGTCAAGTTGTGAGACTTCTTACTGTCTTGTAATACACATACTCTGATGTCGTCATCTGGTGTTAAAGGGACCTCAGTAGTTAACCAGTACTTCCAGTCAATTGGAAAGCGCTCACTTTGAAGGATTGTTTTAAAACCCTGAAGATGATAATGAAACAGAATTAGCAAATGATAGAATATTGGAATGCATTAACCATTTGAATGTTTTACACGTGTTCCAGCCTAATGTGCTTTTGTCCTGTGTATTTTTCAAGTCATAGGCTGGAATTTTACCGGTTTGCCTGCCACGGGAATCGGAGTGGGCGAGGGACGGAGCATGGAAAGGTCCATTGACCTTGGGTGGGATTTTACGGACGAGTGAGGCTTTAACACCCCGCCCATAGAGTCTTTTATTGTGCTGAAGGAGACCTTTTGACCAATCAAGTCCATGGTGGCTCTCCTTGAAGTAATCCAGACAGTACCTCCCACCCCCTTCTGATTGACCTTGTACCCTTGCAGGTTAATTTCCTCTTGAAATCATTGATTGTTTTTGCTTCCACCATTCTCATGGGCAGCAAGTTCCAGGTCATTACCACACACTGTGCAAAAAAAGTTCTTTCTCATGGCAGCCCCCCGCATCTCTTGCCCTTTTGAACAATTTCTTGGTACTTTGTATAGTTAAAGTTTAACTGTTCAATTTCAGCACTTCCTTTCATAAAGCAAATTGTTACTTTGTTTGTATGATATCTGAGCTTCCTATTTTAAATGAGTATCTTTTTATTGCCCCTTTGAAATCTAGTTTTAGCAGGTACACATGAAAGCCGTAAAATATGATTTGCTATCGACTCACAGCTGCATCGCCTGGTGTGGCTTCTCTGCAAAGCTGAGCCTTTTTTAAAAAAAAATTAAACAGTTTCAGACCCCGGGAGTTCAGAAATTTCAGCTGACTTTTACTGTCACTAGCTCGAGCACCTTTATCCCCAGGCGAACAGCAGCAGCTGGAATTTATTTCCCGCTGCCAGACAGTCCAACTGTTTTATGATACATCCAGAAATTCACTTTCTTTAATATTCGAACCTTTTATTCAAGGTGACAGCTGCTCACACGTTGCTGTACAGAGCACCTCAAGTAGCGAGAGTTTTCAGAAAAAATGAGTGTCCCGCCGTTACAAGCTCACAATGTAGAATGACTGAGGTTATCCCTAGGCCTCTGAGCCCCAACCTCCTTGACAGAACAACCGCTGGTAACATAAAACTTGACTACAGTTTGTAATGATGTCTGGGGAAAACTAGGCGGAGGAGCAGCAGAGAGTACTGCAAGTGATAGGAGATGATGTCAGATTCAGTTAGAAGTGCAGACAGTGTTCGAATATGGTTGGCACTAATATGGTACCAGTATCTTTCTCCTCATATCTGTTTTCTGTCACTGCTCACAATTCTGGGCCTGTCTCCACAACTGACAATGTCTTTTCAGATCACGTTATTGCCAGCACAGAGTGCACTCAGCACATCATCACTCAGCTCCTTTGTTTGAAGCCTGGTCTTTTGTCATTAATGCACTTGATATCTATTTAAAACTGCCGGAGAATATGGGATCTGTTTTCCTGTCTCGAGATCATTGACAATATTAATACCACATGTCCTTGCTTCATATTCTAAGCGCTGACACCTAGCTGCAGTCTCCTGCATTCATCAAGTGGCTCTTTCACCAGGATGTCTGTTAACAGTCCTGTTTCTAATCCGTCAGTAACACCAGCAGATTGCAATCACCAACTGTTAACATAACCTACAAAAACATGTTCTTAACAAGTCACTTCATTTATTTTATTTTGGTGATGGGGTGAGAGGGTTGGCGGGCTGGAGAGGAGCATGATAAATCTAGCGTGTAAAGGGCAGAAGCCTAAATTGTTTCTGGAAAGAACTGATCCGGATAGCCTGAAGTCATTGAGTGTTAAACATTGGCCAGATATCCCTACAGTTGAGAGTATGTAACCCAGTCAAATCATGCAGCCTCTGTCAGCATCTATGCTTTAAGCTTATCAATGGAATCAATAGCCTGCCCGGCTGACCTCAGGTCAAAGTACAAATGCCAAGAACTCACTCTTTTGTTTACTGTCCTTCTCCAAGTTTGGCCAGTGACTTTGTTGAGTGCTATGCCTGTTGTCAGTACAGTTGGGCACCTTGATAAAATTTTCTGCCAATAATTTTACGTGCTGTGGAAGGCCTGCAGATTGTTAAAGAAATTGCAAGGTAACTTTACGTATATAATGTAAAGAATTGATCAATGTTTACAAGTTGGGGGCTGGACAAAGGTAGTTTAATGAACCAATTAAAAGGCATTACATTGCACAAAATGATTCAATAATTTAGTGTGTAACATTTGGGTATCGTGTCAAGTGGGAAATAAAATCTCTTTTTTTGCACAGTTGACACATCATCCTTACACTTTGGTGCTCTTTCCTCCTGAGACCAACATGATAGTGCCATACGTCTCATGAATCATTATTTTCCCCGCATGTTCGCCTTTCAAGGATGCCATTTCCCTCCCTGACACTGTTTAATCATAACTTCCCTCCATGAGCCTGTCAATCCCTTCTGGAGATCATCATGAATGATGTTCTTCTCCTGAGAGCAGTTCTCCCAGCATCAAAGGGCAAATAAATGATAGACTGATCCCATCCACTGCTTAAAAATTAAGGAGATCAATAATGAAAAAAGTCCAGAAACTTAAATTACATGAAACATGTCAATATATCACGATAAAGATAAAGTTTGCATTTAAATAAAGGAATCCTTCAGATCGCTGAGAAATAACTGCCTCCCTCATTTGAACTCTAAGACATTGTGTAGTCATGTTAAGGACCGTTTGATGAGAGTTGTTTGTTCTTCTGCCTTCCTTGGTGAATTATTCCGCTCCTTTGTAGCCCAAGAGCAAAAAAAATGAAGGCACCGTGTATTCAAATGTGAAAAGAGGACATACAACAGCACTTGGTTTGTAGATAAAATAACCAACGAGTGATGTCTGATGAATGCCTGGTGTGCTATAACAGCTGACTTAGTGCAGTTCTGTACTTGTCCCTTAGCCAACAGGCTCCATTGCACAGAGTCTGTCCTGCACAATGAACTACTTGTACAAAATAAAAGCAAATTACTACGGATGCTGGAATCTGAAACCGAAAAGAGATAATGCTGGAAAATCTCAGCAGGTCTGGCAGCATCAGTAAGGAGAGCATAGAAACATAGAAGATAGGAGCAGGAGGAGGCCATTTGGCCCTTCGAGCCTGCTCCGCCATTCATCACGATCATGGCTGATCATCCAACTCAATAGCCTAATCCTGCTTTCTCCCCATAACCTTTGATCCCAAACATCCCAAGTGCCACATCCAGCAACATATCAAAGCTTCAGCTTTGACAAAGGGTCGCCTGGACTCGAAACGTCAGCTCTTTTCTCTCCTTACAGATGCTGCCAGATCTGCTGGGATTTTCCAGCGTTTTCTCTTTTGGAACTACTTGTACAAGTTCAATTAAGTTACGCTTTTTAGGGTTGAAGCAATATGATGGTTTTATCTTGTGATGGGAATGGTTGTATGCTGTTCAATGTAATTGCTGTACATTAATGTCCTGACCTAGTAAATTAAAGTAAAAGTTTTATGCACATTATGAAATTTTAGAAAGTAAGTCAAAATAATTTATGAAAATACTCATTTATTTGGTCTCATGAGGTGCTGACTTGGCCTCACAACTCCTGGGTAGTAAAAGGAAAGATGAATCAAGGTTCTTTCTGTAGGTCACTGGAATGTACATGTACGGATGCTTGGTGAGGTCTGGGTAGGTCTTGGTTGTGATACCTCCACAGCCAAATAGCCCAGGAACATTCACTGCAGAGACTCAATTATGAATAAAGGTGACTTGGATGAGGTGCCAAAGAAGACTATTCATTGAAACTGCACCTCAGCAAGGAATCAACACACTCGGGGATGAGGAACAGAGAAAACCATGTTTTAAAACCAAACGCTTTGATTTAATACATGTGAATTTACTTTGTGCTCACTGCAGGAATAAGGAATATTAAAGAAAAGGTGCTAAAATTTGATTTCTTCCTAATTAAGTATTGCCTCCCCGACCCCTGCCGTTCCCCCCCCCCCCCCATCCCCCACCCCCCGGCCACCCCCACCCCCCTTCCACACTTCGATAAAATTCAAAATTGCCTCTAACCTGTCCAAAATCAGTCAATGAGTAGGAAATTTAAAGCGAATTTTTCACTCCCTCTCCATCAGTTTATTTCTGTGCAATGCCAGCATTCTAGCTTCTCTGATTGCTCACATTTTGTTGCATTTCTAGGCGTTTGTCCCTCGTGGACTTGCATCCGGGAAGGTTGATTGAGGCTACTCAACTGCTTTACACTTTGTACGTTAAATAGGCATCAGAAAATTGCCTTTTATCTCTTCTGTGTGGACTAAATTCAAACTCGGAGCTGAAAGGAAATGTTCTAACCCACTGTATCGCCTAGTTGCCTGATGGTCAGATTTTATCTGCAGACTCTGTTCCATGCGATAACCTTATCTAAAGGCGTTGTCTTTCCACGGTCCACTGTGACAGGCCAGCTAATTGAAGTGCTTAGTGTGTCAGAGGGAACAACTTTATTCCTAGTTTAACCATAAAGTGATATAACCTGCTTTGGGATGGAGTTTTCCACCTTCCGAGCAGGAAGATACTTAACCTGCCCCAGTGATTATCTTTATTTGAGGCACAGAATAGTGCTGAGTTTCGGTTTGCATGGAGCTAGGTACAGCCAAATGGGCATCCTGATAAAGAACAATGTATAAGTTTGTTTTCTTTAAATGAAACTAAAAGACAATATTAACTGTGGTTTCTTTGTGTGTTTTTGTAGGTGTTTTTGCAAAATGTCGCTACGTCTATCATGGAAGGCACTCAGAGGGGAACAGATTCATTCGTGATGACCAGCTTTAAGAACAGTTCTGTCAGGCTACCTGCTTTCATCTTTCCATATATTATATATATTATATTATATTCAAAGCTGAAGATTTATCCAAATACAAAGAAACACAGAGAATACAATGTCAGCCTGCTAGTGTCTTCTGCTGACTTTGCCATGCCTGTCAAGATCAACCTTTCAGCCTAGTCTGAGCAGGCACATAGAGATTGACATGATTGCCTTTAAGCAGGTCCCTTCTATCGCCATGACAGACAGCTGCACCGAGGCTGTATGCCTGACAGGATGAACCTCATGATGGATTGCCTGGTGCAACTGCTGCTCATGGGAGGGCAGAGGTCACACCTGAGGTTGAACTGAGCATGCTTATTGCATCACACCAAGTTCCAGAAAGTCACATTAAGCCCTTACTGCACTCATTACAATGACTTGTTGTTGAGTAATGGGAAAATTCTGTTCCATTTTATAGATGGCCATGGACAAGATGAAATGAATAGTCATATTAAACCGTAAATCCCATTGACTGACCAACATTATTTCAGGGACTTTATCTTGATTTATCTTTTGCCTTATGGGTCTTATTTTGAGGTTGGGAAGATTAAATATCAGCTCCATTAGATGAGATTCTCTTTTTAACTTTGATCAGTGACGGTTCACTAGCAAAATTGACAACTCTAGCAGGCTGAATAGATTGTGCTGGTATCTCTCTGTGGCTTTGACTTTTGATGTATTGAAAACCCAGTCTACCTTTACTGCAACTTTTTTTCTTAAGCAGCAGATCATTTTTGAACCATGTAAATTTTTTTTTAATGTCACACTTGCTGTCTCTTACCAAATTTGAGTGGAATTTGCAATTTATCAGTGCTGTAAAAAGATAGAGAAAAAAAATCTTTTGTAGCTTATCCTCTTCTGTGTTTAAAACCTATTCAGTTGAGGGTCAGTCTTTTTTGTAAAAGACTTTTCAGCCTTTTTTTAGTGCCAGTAGTGCAGCGGCGGGATAATCTGACAGCATTAAACTCATTTTTTTCTACATAATACAGTGTTGTATTTGGCTTGTTCAAAATGGTGCAGCACTGTTTGGTCAGGTACTTTGCTACATCTCCACTGTGCACTGTTTGGGTTTTCTACAATGGACATGTTGCTGTTTTATATTTAACGGTGGCTAAACATTTTGTTATACTTGTTTTTCTACATGGTATAGCATTGTGGCTTTGTCATATTTTGATAAAGTAACAATGTTTGGATACAGGTTTTCTATACGTAACTTTTCTATGCTGTCTTGTTTAATACAGATGATTTCTAAGAAGCGCGAATTTACAATTTATCCAGTGGATCCATTGAAAAATTGAGCAGTGATGAGTAAGATTTACTGTAAAGCAGATAGCCTGTCTAAACAATATGAAATTATTGCAAGTATTATTTACCTGAGCTAAGGATATTATGTTACATTATTTAGGCTTAAAAACTAACAAAGTTGAATTCTTCACTTTGTCAATCTGTGCCTGGTACACACACTGCAATAATTTATGTCCCGTATTTTGCAAAACAATATAGTTAATAGCAGTTTGTTATCTAAAAACTCTGATGACGGTTTCACTTATTAATAAAGTAAAAGCATTCACTAAATTGTTGGATTCTTATTTGTCTGCTGAAAGCTTTTTCTTGCTCAACTTGGAATCTTCAATGTAGTCTCAAGCTTAACTGCAACTATGGGATTGTAAGCACGTGGATAATGCTTGAAATAGGCTGTAACTATTTCCGGAACAAATTCTTGGATTGCCGCTCTAAAAAAGATCTCAATCTGTTTTAAAGATTCAAAAATGAAGAAATAATTCACCGGTGACGCTCACTTTCTTCCACGGCATTTTTGATAATAACTGTAAGAAGTTCACTTTTAAGTCTGAGCTAATATCAATCCAAATTGAACCAAATGTGCAAATGTTTAGCGTTAACTTCATTTAGATTGTCAGCCTTTTAACTATTCCCTTCCCAAGTACCTTTTTATTTATGCATTCTCCCATCGCAATGAGGTTCCCAACTTGGGAAAAGTAATAATGAACTTGCCCACAGGGAGGGAAAAGATGTGAGATGCTCTCCCAGACTGACGGCACGGTGGCTTAGTGTTCAGCACTGCTGCCTCACAGCGACAGGGAACCGGGTTCGATACCTGGCTTGGGTCACTGTCTGTGTGGAGTTTGCACGTTCTCCCTGTGTCTGCGTGGGTTTCCTCCGGGTTTTCCGGTTTCCTCCCACAGTCCAAAAGATGTGCTGGTTAGGGTGCATTGCCCATGCCAAATTCTCCCTCAGTGTACCCGAACAAGCGCCAGAATGTGGCGACTAGGGGATTTTCACAGTAACTTCATTGCAGTGTTAATGTAAGCCTGCTTGTGATTAATAAATAAAACTTTAACTTTATACTTCTTAGGACCCAAGAGTGCTAATGGTACAGGCTCACATATCATCTGGGTCATCAGATATTTTCCCACAGAAATGGATGGGGAAAGTAATGATGGTTGCATGTGGGAGAGCTGTTTAACACGGTGTGGTCAACACCTGAGAGGGGTAGCACAGCTGCAATCCTAAATTGAAATTTAATGACACCTTGGGGGGGGGGGGGGGATTTAAACTTTTTTTGGCATGATTGAGCTAAGATGGGCTGAGTGGCCTCTCTCAACTGTGAATCACCACAGAACTATCACAAACTTAGCAACAATATGCGTTTACAGAGAGGCATAAGTTTACAGTTTGATTAGCTGCACATTGTGCAAATCCTAAAGTGAGGGTTAGAGATGGGGGAAGAGAAACCTGGAATATCAAATGTTTCAAATGACCTTTTGGTTAAAAATATTTTTGTGGAACAACAGTCTGGCTACATTACAAACTTGAGCCTGGGAACCTTTTATTTTGCAGCGTGAAAAAAAGCAGTGTTGTTCAGAGAGAGACGAGATCTCACCCAGCTTTCCCCCCGGAATGTGGGATTGCACCTTTACTATATTTGAGGTCAGCTGATGATGAAAATAATGCAAAAATCATTTAAATTATTTTTCCTAGTCCCCTGATGCCTTTTCTGTGCAGGCCCAAAAATCAACAGTGCCAGCATTGGTCGAAAAGATTAGACCCAAGGGGTGGGATTTTATGGCCTTTCTTATCCAAAAACTGGAAAATCCCCCTCCCCTGAGGTCAACGGACCTTTCCATGGTCCGCCCCTCGCTCGCTCCAATTCCCGTGGCGGGCGGGACAGTAAAATTCCAGCAAAAGTGTCATCTAAACATCAGCCTTTGTCAGACATATTGGCTATTTATTTATGTGCAATTAATGGCTTAAAGAATCTGCTTCAGAAAATAACTTTTTAAAAAATGTTTTTGAGAAAACTCCAAGCAATAATGAACAAGAATGTTTCCATTTATTGTTTAAATGCCAAGTCTAATTTTAGCTTGAGGCAATGCATCTAAATAACAGTATTGCCATTGAGTTTAGTGTGTCTGGTGAACAGACACCAGACTCAGGAAAGTTACAATTAGGTTTTTCTTTCACTTGGATTTGAGTTTCTTAAACTATGCAGCGCAGGCACTCACACTCACTTCCACCAGTGACTGAATATAGGGCGGAATTCAAATAGGAAAGGATTTTTTTACCCTTGGCCTGCGCTTAGTTAGTTGAATTCAGCTGACAGCAGTAACATGGCCGCACCCTTGCCCTCTGCGTCCTTGGATTAAGAAGTGGTGAAGTTAGCCAAGCTGCTTCTCATGATCATTATCCAATGACCTCTACAGGAAGTGCGCTATCATGGACATCAGGTGAAACAGGATCGGGCTCAGATGGGATGTTCCACAACCGCCCCCGTCTGCCCATTTGAATATCTGCCAACCCTTAACTTGCACACAAAGAATCACCAGTTGGGCCAGAATATACAGAGCACTGGTAAAGCATGTACAGCTGTGGCCCATCTGTATCAGACTTTAAGCAGAACATACATAAGGGACAAAAAAAATCAGAGGAATAATGAAAGGAGGAAAAATAAACAAAACTAGGAACTAGTAAATTATAAAGAGCGTCCTAAATAAAGTACAAAATGATACGTGCCCCATGCAACTATAAATTGATAGCAAACCGCTGTGAATAAATATTAGGCCATTTTGTTATAATAAGCTCACAATTGTCCATGAAGATGTTAATTTGGATGAATATTTCCACTGCTCTTGAGATCAAAATGACCTTCTCCAATTTTTGCTTCATAATTTTTATATGGCAAGTATTCCACTGAAATGGAAAAGGACAGGAGAATTAAGGAATTCATGTGTATTTGAGTTGTGCTCATCAATCTTTGGAAGCGGCACATCACAAAGGTCAAAGATAGCCTGCCGCTAAATTCTCTGTAGCGCTGCTTCCTATGAGAAAATGTGCACATTTTGCTTTGACATGTTAAAAAAAAACTTGGTCATTACTGCATAGATTTCCAAATGACCATGTTTATTTGTCTGTGTTTTGATATGTTTAGAGGATACTTGGAATGACAGTTGGAAGAGGGAGCTACAACAAGTTTCCCCCCCCCTACAAAATGTCATCTTTCCCCTGGCTGGGATACAGAAGCATCCTAATGAAAAGAGCAGACATTTAAAAGTTTCTGACAGATGTCAGGGACGCTGCCATTGAGCCGGTGCTCCTGATGTAGCTCGAGATGACAGCATCAGAGGGAACGGAGCTGGCTGCGGGACATTCCGAGTTTGGTACGTGTCGCATTCGATCCTTGTTCACTGGAAGTAAGAAGTGGGGGTGGGGGGGTCGGGGGGGGGGGGGGGGGGGCAGTGGTGGGGAGGGAGCACGGGCGGAAGGTACTTTTCTATTTTTTTTCTTCTTCATCAGGCTCAAAGCTTCGGGCTTCAGGGTTGAGTGACAGATATGAACCAGTAGAAAATCCGCTGAAAGCAAGGAGCGTATCATGGACTGACATTCAGATTGATAGCACAAGGTGTTTGGGTATTTGGATCGAGTGAGATGTTCTAACTAATCATCGTGTGTGCCGAGTTAGCTGCATTCTGTACCTGTAGATATCAGCAAAGACTGGCTCAGGATGAACTCACTCGAAGGGAAGAAAAAGCGCCTATTTCTGGAAAGGTTTCAGATGAGCAGTATTTGTCATTGAGGGGGAGATGAGTGTAATTAGCTTGTCAGTCTAGTTTGGGCTGAGTTGGCTTGCAGTGGTAAGAAAGATGGACTGACTGCCAGAGGAGCTGACAGCCAGTCGATAATGCAGCAATTAATGTCATAAATAATTCTGGAACCAATTATATCAAAATGGACTCCATGCTTTGAAAAGGAACAGTATTCCCTTATCATTTCTTCTAACAGCAGGAACAGCTTTCATTTTTCTCCGTAATTACCTCTTATTCTACACTACAATACAATGGTTCTGTTCTTGCTACATTGGGATCTCTTCCCTCACAAATACATTTTTAAAAACAAAATGATAAAACATAGTACAGCACAATCCCGTGTAATGAAATCAGTTAATACCCTGCTACATCCAACTGGGAAACAATTAAGGGAAATAAAAACTTTAGTGAAATCCTATTTGGCATAAGCTTAGATAGGTTGGAAAAAAAAATCACTTAGCAGTGACATTTGGAAATGAAGATATTTATGAAAGAAATGGAATTGTCTTGATATTTTAGAGGTTGCCGTAGCATTACTAACATGCCTGCCGACACCACAGCTATTGATTTTTATTTTCTCATTGTAGGATTCTGAAAGCAAGATAAGACAATTCCCCATATACCAGAGTACAATAAGCACGAGGTGACTGAAATCCCTTTTCCCTTAAAGGCTACCTATGATTATTCTGGCCCTTTAGTATTGACAGCTTACAATGCTGAAGGTCATTGGAGGAGACTTGGCATATCTGTGTCACATGATTTTTGTTCGTGTTGTCACACGGAATTAATCTTCCAGACTGCGTGTTGCACAGTGTCAGTAATATGGAAGAAAATATTGGTTAAATACATCTAGTATATTTATAAGCTGCTGAAGGTCAAACCTGATATAATATACTGTTCAAGTAGTTGTGGCTCAAGGTCACCGAGGTTTCCTGTTCATAATGTATGAATATTGAAAGCCTCGCAGACTCCAATCAGCCGACCTGAACCTTGGAACAAAAATTTTACTAAGTAAATCAGTACATGTTCTGGCACTTCTATTAACCTTTAATACACTGCTGACAGTAAATGAGTAATGATAAATAATATGACGTGGTTACAAATCACTTTTAGTACCATGGGCAAAAGAACTGTACTGGCATGCCACCATCTGTTAGTACTTAAGCTTTGTTTTGTTTTACTGGTAAAATTAAACTATATTTCGAGCAAGAAATGCCTAATAACAAATTAAAAGAAAGCTTAATAAATTAGCTTCAACCTCTGGAGGGCTAAGTTATGAGTTTGTTTTAGATTGTTTGGAGCTAAGCTCTGCGAAAAAGGGAGCACAGTCCACTGTGGACATTTAATTCAGTCTTTGTTATTGAAATTCAGAATTATTTTCTTTTCAGCATGTAACACTATAGAAAATATGTTTTAAAAAAGGGGTGAAATGGGTTGGAAGAATTTTGTTTCTGCAACACAAACTCACAATCGCAAAGTGCTTTAGAACGACACAAGTGCTTTTAAAGTGTGGTCGTTGTTGTAATGTAGGAAATACCATTATAAAGTAGCCAACTTGTGCGCAGCAAGCTCTCACATACAGCAATGTGAAAATTAAAGACAACACAAGATACAATAAGTGACATAGTATGGTGTAGCCAAAATCCATCTCTTATCATATTAAGCTGGCTTATTACTTATTCACCTGGTAAAAAGTGTGTCTTTTTCCCCTCTCTACATAGAAATCCTGATTATTGCAACTTCCAATGTTTTTTCAAGGATTAATAGACTAATGGACTATGGTAGTCTAACAGAGCGGAGGCTATGGGTGGGATTTTCTGGCTATGCTTGCCCTGAGGTCAAAAAATCCCACCCGAGGTCAACGGACCTTTCCATGGTCTGTATCCCGCCCATTACAATTCCCATGGTGGGCGGGATGGGGAAAATTCCACCCCCCACGAGTTTAAATCCCACAATGGCTAGTTGTGAAATTGAATTAATAAACCTGTTAACTTGTGAGCTAGAACCAGAGCAAACAATGACCAATAAAGCTGCCAGATTGTCATAAAAACCTAACTGGTTCACGAATAACCTTCAGGGAAGGGAACCTGCCACCCACTCTGGTCTAGCGTATATGTGACACTAGTCTCTCAGTGTGTGTTTGATTTTCAACACCCTCCGGACAAGTGGGGAGCTGTAATAAATAATGTTGTGCTGTTTGTTCCTGGAAACAAAGGCCTTTGTTATATCTGTACAACATATACCCACAATGACTATTTCCCAGAAGCACTCAGACAGAAACAGATGGTGTACAAACTGAAGAGATAACAAGGAGGAATTGACAAAAAAGCTCGATCAACTGGACATTGCCACAACTGGGCTTATGGTTTCTCCTAGTCACCCAACAGTTACCATACATTGATATTATGATTGCATCTAAAATGAAGAACAAAAGATTTGCATTTATAAAGTGCCTTTCCCAACTTCAGGATGCTCCAATGCACTTGCAAATAATGAACTACTTTTGAAGCATAGTTACTGTTGCAATGTAGGAAACAAGGCAACCAATTTGCCCTCGGCAAGCCCCAGCTAACAGCAATGACATAATGACCAGCTGACCTTTTTTCCTTTAGCAATATTTGTGGAAGGATAAATATTAGGCAGGATATTGGGAAGAACTCCCATACTCGTCATTGAGATAAAGCCTTGCAGTCTTTTTATCCAAATGAGAGGGCAGACTTGACCTTGGTTTAGTGTCTCACCTGAAAGGCAGCCCCCTGAAAGTACTGCACAGGAGTGCCAGTCTTGTTTTTTGTGCTCCAAGTCCTGGACTGGGAGTTGAACCCACAAACTTTTGCCTCAGGCTAGAGTGCTAACCACCTGAGCCACAGCTGACACTGTGATATTATATCTTAGTCTATGGCTCACACTAATACATCATTGGGTTGCTGGAAGAAATGAACCACTTTATTGTCATTCAGCCAAACATAGTCATCAGGACTTTTGGGCTTGTTTATTATAGGCTGGTATGACTGAGGAAACATAATGCCTTTCATGCAAAATATTTGATAAATGTTTCTGTTTGAGAGGATGAAAAAATGTTTACCAACCATTTTCTTTTAGTAACTCAAAAGGCTTTATATTCTCCATGTTAACATCATGCAGTTAAATTTATTTCAATTTTATTTTAAAAAGACGCTACAGACATCAACTCCTCGGTTATGTTTAACAGTGTCTGCCATGTTGTATCTATTGGCAACCATTTTGACTGTTGTAAACTGGTACTACAATCTCTCACCTCCTTATCCTCCCATGGGGTGGTGAGCCCTCTTAAATCTATCACTTTATTTGGACGCTTGAAATCGTGGACAGCTCGATTTTTATTCCATGCAAGCTGCCTCGGACATCTGTTATTTTCATCAAGGCAAAACATTTTGTACGGATTACATCATCGGCAAGAAAATGAAATAAAGAATGGCAATATGACAGATAAAATATTTCTGCTTTACAGATATTTATTTCACTGCTTTCTTTAGATATAAATAGACCTACAAAATTTAATTGCAGTCATGGGGTACTTGGTCTCTCATCTGGTGTGTTGAAATCTTGAGAACTTGTGCCAGAATGAACGGTTTTTGGTGAACCCAATGAACACTGATAGACAGGATATCAGGCAGGATTCTACACCAGTGGGATTTTATAGTCCTGCCAAAGCCAGTGGACTTTTGAATGGCTTGCCACATTTTAGAGCACTGTCCCCACCGCAACAGGACCATAAAATGCCCTCCGTAGCCTTCAAATTCATAGAATCCTACAGTACAGAAGGAGGCCATTCGGCCCATCGAGTCTGCACCAACCACAAACCCACCCAGACCCCTACCCCTAGTTACCCGAGCTAATCCCCCTAAGTGACAAATTAGTATGGCCAATCCACCTAACCCACACATCTTTGGAATGTGGGAGGAAACTGGAGCACCCGGAGGAAACCCACGCAGACACGGGGAGAAGGTGCAAACTCCACACAGACAGTGACCCAAGTCCGGGAATCGAACCCGGGTCCCTGGCGCTGTGAGGCAGCAGTGCTAACCACTGTGCTGCCATGCCGCCCATTATTCCAGTTGTTTTGTAGTCCATCTGATCCATGCTGATGTGTGTGTTTGTCTTTCACACCTACCTCCTTTCTTCAACTAATCATATTGACATTATTCCAACTATTATTTTCTCTCATGTGGTTCCCCTTATGCAAGTCACCTCAATTACACCCGGTGGTAATAAGTTCCACATTCAAACCCCTCCCTGAGTGAATAAGTTTCTCTCAAATTCCTGATTGGATCTATTAGCGACTATCAAGAACAGCTTCTTCCCTGCTGCATCAGACTTGTGAATGGACCTACCTCGCATTAAGTTGATCTTTCGCTACACCCTAGCTATGACTGTAACACTACATCCTGCACTCTCTCCTTTCCTTCTCTATGAATGGTATGCTTTGTCTGTATAGCGCGCAAGAAACAATACTTTTCACTGTATGCTAATACATGTGACTATAATAAATCAAATCAAATCAAATCAAAATCAAATTTCTATAGGTATCTTTTCTATAGGCTCTTTACTATCTTGATCAGTGGCAAGGCATCATTTTGGAGCTTAACAGCGAGTGTTGACATGCTGATCAACTGTAATGTTCATGGTGGTCAAACCTTCTCTCTAGATGAGCTAAAGAACCCCAGCAATGGTCGCTCGATTGAAATTGGGACCCTGAATCATTTTCGCTCTTTCCTATCCCAAGCTTTTGAAGCACTTCTGCTATCTGTATACGCCCTTGTGTTGTTAAAACTCTTACTACGCTCGATCAGCCAGGTAAAAAGCAGACTAGGATTCGGCACCGAGACATTATTGGCCTGAATGGTGCCATTTCACACCGGTGAACTTATTGAGAGGCAAATCAGGGAAGTCATTTTCACCACTGTAAGCAATGCTGGACATATTTTGTTTTGCATCAAGATTGCTCCCTTAATGGGTTTCTGTGGAAAGTAACTCTTAAAATGTTCCCGCATGCTGGTGTTATATGAAAAGGTTTTTTTTTGCACTACTTGGGAGTATAACTGTTCAATAAAGGCCGCTTGCTTTGAAGAGTATATAAATGAGATTGGATTTCTGCCTTATTTCCTGTCAGCGGCACTGTGTGGAAATTCTTCCACACACAATCCTACAAGGCATCAAAGACAGGAATAAGTTGGAAACAGAATCCATTGTGTGCCTGGAGATGTTTGCCTTCAGTACACACATATTACAGTGTGCGGAAAATACACAAGGCAAATGGGGGGGGCGGGGGGGGGGGGTGGACCTGGAGTGTTTCCATTGTGTGAAAGATGAAATAATGAAATTCATCCACCATTCCCAACTCAGGCTGACGCTTCTTCTCTCTTTTTTGTTTGCCTTCTCCTTTGAAGAAGCCAATTGTTTGAAATGTTGCACTGTGCAACCTTATTAGTCGCTCCTCTGTCTACAGAGCACAGCTTTGAGTGTTAATAACAAGGTCACAGGTGTCCACAAACAAGTCTATTATTTTTCACAGGTGCGTTGTTTAATTTTCTGGTACTGTGAAATCGTTACAAGTCAAATGTTAAGTTTGGACGGTCTGTCAATTGTGAAAGCATGTCATTTTATTTGAAAACTGAAAGAATGATATTTATTCCTAGGAAGGGATCAATGGTTTTATATTATAGAACAACTGGACTAAGATGGCAGGATATGCTCACTGTGTCGTGTGAAGTTAATAATAGCAGCATTTCTTACATACTGCTGTTGGATCTTCAATCCAACGAGCTCATGAGGTGAACAAACACCTATGCTGATCGCCTGTTGTGGAAAATTATTAACAGTTAGGAGTTTTCATAGGCACAATGCTGAGCGTGCCCCCAGGCAGGGTTCCTTCACTGATGGAGATGCATCTACTGCAGCACAGTGCATGTTGCGTTGTGTTTAACATTAAACTGGCCTGGAGCTCTCTTTCAGTTTGTCTTGGGTTTAAATGCAAACACTGAAATGCTTGCTGGAAACAATGACATTTATTCACATTATCAGTCGCCACAAGGGTCTTTGAGGGAGACTTGTTATTTCTTCCGAGTGTACAGGAAGCAAATGCCCCCTGGAGGTGAAGGTTTCTCATAATGAAAAGCCTGTGATTGTGTCTGCGCTGTGTGACAATGTCCAGTTATGGATTATCTATCTGAAGCTGGCTTTGTTACAGGCTCAAAACTTGGCTCCATGCACTGGCAGTTCGATGATGATTTACCTTAACTGGATGAGTTCAGAGTAAAATAAACTTTGTGTGGTCTTGTGGCTGTCTTACATCAATAATTATCTCTTGAAAGACAAGATTATGGTGGATTAGAAAATATAAAGGGAAAGGATGGTCAAACTAAACTTGTGTTGTAATATAGTGATGATTCAGTAACTCATTTAAAATGGAAAAAAACCTACAAGTCATATCAATGTAAACTATCCAAAAAAAATGCCAGATTATAAAAACACAGGATAAAGTAAGCATGGTTTAATAAGTCACTGTTGCATTGCATGTTATGAACAATGTCACTCACATATCCAGGCTTCAATCTGTGTTTTCCCTTACAACCCACACACATCAATTTTGAAAATCCAGGAAATTAATGCTTATTTTACAGACCATTCACATTTCAGCTTGTCCTGCAGTACATCCAGATCTAATAAAAACAGTGATAAATAGTCCACTGTGTGTGTGATTGAAAGTAAACCTTTATTCTTTACAGGTGGTTCAAACATCTGCTCAACTCCAGAAGAATTAAAAGAGAGGTTTAATGCTTTATTTTAGGCAGAATACAATTTCAAATATTTAGACCTGTTTCACTTAAAAGAAAGAAAACTGTCTCCATCATTTTCTTCTGAGATTAACAGCACAATTAACAGCTCAGTTATAAATCCTGTAATACTTTCAAACCATTTCTACTGCCAAACACCTCTTAAATAGCTAATAAAAGTGAGACACTAACAGGACTTAATCTCCAACTGCACTATCCCCTAGAAGTCAATAAATGTCCACACTATGTTCTACTTTAATGCCCACTATAGTCCATGGGCTTTGTTCTATCCAAGAATTTTAGTTATTGCAGGGAAATTTAATGGGGTGGCACAGTGGTTAGCACTGCTGCCTCACAGCACCAGGGACCCAGGTTCAATTCCGGCCTAGGGTCACTGTGTGGAGTCTGCACATTTCCCCTCTGTCTGCGTGGGTTTCCTCCGGGTGCCCTGGTTTCCTCCCACAGTCCAAAGATGTACAAGTTAGGTGGATTGACCCTAGTGTCAGGAGATTAACAGGGTAAATATGTGGGATTACGGGGATAGGGTCTGGGTGGGATTGTGGTTGGTGCAGGCTCGATGGGCCAAATGGCCTCCTTTGGTACTGTAGGGATTCTATGATTCTAACTCCCATTTGATTTTTCTAATATATTTTGATTTTACCTGATTAATGCAAACTTAAGTCATGCAATCACATGCATACAGGGCAGAATTTTCCGCCCCAAATCCGGAAAATCCCACCTGAGGTCAGCGGATCTTTCCATGGTCCGCCCCTCGTCATTTCAATTTCCCGTGGTGGCTGGGACAGGAAAATTCGCTCCCCAGTGTGTGAAATGATGGTTGTGTGTAAGTAAGAAAATGGGGCAAAATTAAAAGAGGTTAACATAATCTGGGAAACATGCGTAGCTAATTCAAAGGAGGTTCTGCTTGCATGATTGATGAGTTGCAGCATTTTATAAAAATGTGGAGCACTGTACAGTACAGAGAATGTGCTAGTTGTATGGGAAGTTCTAGAAAAGTAAGTGATGTAGAAAGATCAAAGGGATTGAACCATTTCCTTTATTTTATGCAATCATTCTGTATGTATATGTATCAGAGAATCATAGAAACCCTACAGTGCAGAAGGAGGCCATTCTACCCATCGAGTCAGCACCGACAATAATCCCACCTCGCCTTATCCCCGTAACCCCACATATTTACCCCGCTAATCCCTCTAACCTATGCATCCCGGCACACTAAGGGGCAATTTAAATGGCCAATGCACCTAACCCCCGCACATTTTTGGACTGTGGGGGGAAACCCACGCAGACATGGGGAGAACGTGCAAACTCCACACAGATAGTAACCCAAGGCGGGAATCGAACTCGGGTCCCTGGAGCTGTGAGGCAGAAGTGCTAACCACCGTGCCACCCCAAATCAATGTCAGGAGTGGGATGTTGAATGTTGAAACTTCTGAATAAAGTGTTTGATCCCTTTAGACAAAGTTTACTCCAATGAGACCAGTACACAGCAATTCTCAATAGCAGTCGAAATCCTGCTTGATGTAAATTGAATTGGATAAGTTCCCACCTTATTATATGAAGGAAGCATCACATTGCTGGTTAAAGAAGCTATAGTGAGTGGCAGCATTTAGAGATATTGGGTTAAATCTTACCAATAAATGGCAGTGTGTTGTTTCTGGTGAGAAAACTGGCGTGTTTCTCTCCAGAGGAACCGATTGGTTTTCTCTCCAGATCTTACGATACTCTGCCAAAAAAAATCATGGGGGGTGTGATTCATGCCGTCATCCAGGGACGGGACCTCAACACGCTGGCAAAAGCTGGCTGCTCAGAGATTGGGCGCCATCTTTAAAAGGTGCCCTGACCAGAGCAGCAATCACCCTCCCCCCCCCCCCCCCCCCCGCAGCCCACTACTGAGGCCTCAGGGATTCCCCTCCCCACCCCTGATTGGAGCCAGCATTCTCTTTAACACCACGCCGCGATAATCAGCCCCTTCTCCCCCCTCCCCCCTCAATCACCAGCCCCTCTTCCCTCTCCTCACGGGATCATCAGCCCCCTCCTCCCCTCCCCCTTCAATCATCGGCCCCCTTCTCCCCACATGATCATCAGCCCCTTCTCCCCCTCCCACCACGACCAGCCCCTTCGCTCCCCTCGCGGGTTGGAGGTGTTCCCCTTGTCTGCAGGGCTCCTGATGTCTATATGTTGGAAGGGGGCCTTTCACTTTACTTTGAGATTGGGGCACTCTTTATAACGGGTGCTCTGGTCTCTGTGGAGACGGCCTTGCTGGTGTGTTTAGGCCCCGCCCCTTAATAATGATGTCATAAAGCATGCCTCCTGCCTTGTTTTTTAAAACAAAGTGTCAGAAGCCCCAGGACCGGATTCTCCGGCCGCGCTGGCCCCAAGGCCGGAAATTCCCACCCGAGGTCAACAGACCTTTGCATGCTCCACCGTTATGATTGCCGTGGTGGACAGAATGGGAAAATTCCGCCCCGGATGTGCTCCTGGGGAGAAACTCACCGGTTTTCAGTCAGAATCCGACTGCCATTTTTTTGGGAAAATTCCATCCATCAGTTTAAACTGTAGAAGATTAAGAAGAAACTGGTGTTCTTCTTTCCCTAGGGAATAGTGAATCCCTGGAATGCCCGGCCAGCTTGTACACTGAGTGCCAAGTCCCTCGCCAGCTGTTGGGTCAGTTCTTGTGTGGGGCAGAGATCTCGTCATATAGAAGCTGTGGGGCTTTGCAGATCAAACACGGCTCGTGTGATATCCTGAGCTGGTTTGGATCGCTGGACGGGATCAGAGAATTTTGAGGGGGTTTTTTTTTTGCTTCTCCCATAATATGACAAGGCTAGGGAGGGGTGGGGGTGGTGGAGGAATATCCATTCATATTGCTTCAGACGCCATTGATGGACCAACTGGGCTTTCCCTGCCTGTCATTGCTTTGTACGCTCGTGTGAAGTTTTACTCAGTTACCCAAGGATCAGAATCTGCACTCCGCGGGATTGGAAGTGCAAGAACTGTTCTTCCTCTGTACGTGGATGCTGATTCACGTTGGGGTGAGGACCCTCTTGCTCTCTGGAATAATCATTTTGGACCTACAAACAATGTAGCATTTTGAAAGGAATGTTTTCAAGTCAGAAAGACAGGAACGCTGGAGCAGCATGTGTGCTGGTTAAATCTACACAAACCTCTTTAAAAACATGGCCACAGTGTCGATGATCAGACACAGCAAGGATCACGCCATCGCACTGTGTCAGCACTTCACACCGAGAAAGAAACTCTGGTCGAGCAGGGTTGCACTGAGCCGCGATTAATTAGCAATAGCTGGGACACTCAAGGACAAGGGGCAGGAAAGTGACCTTTTTCAATTGATGAGAGCATTGCTGGTGAGGCTAAAATATTTGTAGCTGTAATAGGCACAAAAATGAAGGAATGAATCTGGTTGAGAAAGGTGATGGCAGGAGGGGCTCCAGGAAATCTGAAGCAGGAGAAGGAACAGCTTTGTTTCTCAGGTAACCAAAGGCAACATGTGGCAGAAGACCAACGTTGCTGGTCTAGGGAAAGAAAGGTTGGCAGCTCCTGTCTATTGTTCAACCAGGAACCCAAAAGTTGGGAAGCACTCCACATGGAGAGTGTGGAAAGGGAGAAATGGCATCAGCAATCCTGGTGGCATCATTGTGCATTGCCACAGATAATGGTATTAGCAGATTAATAAATCCACGTCGGAAACCATGAAGGATTGAAGTGCGAGACACCACTAGCACAAAGGAACTGTTTGTAGTGAAGACAATGGAAGTACTTGGATCTTCCATCATGTGACACAGTGTCACGCGGTAAAACCTGAGGCTGAATTAGCCTTAACTGACAGCAAGGACAAGCCTTAAAAAGTCAGGAGATTGGAGCAATTAAACATTACAGTTTGAGCCATTGGAATGGAGAGCACTTTGAGTGAAATCCATGAGGAATTCCAGGAGTGGTTCACTGGAATTCATAAACTGAAGAAATTCCAGCTAAAGTGGATCATTGACCCCTGTCACGGAGGAAGATACGCAACTCAGCTGTTGCAAGAAAAAAACGATGGCTTGTCCTTTTTCAGCAATACCAGTTGTATTTCGTGATAAGGTGAACACAAAACTGGGCCGGTTTCTCACAATTGAGGAAGTGCCCAACCCCTTTAGAGTCATAGAGGTTTACAGCATGGCAACAGGCCCTTAGGCCCAACTTATCCATGCCCCCCCAGTTTTTACCATTAAGCTAGTCCTAATTGTCTGCATTTGGCCCATGTCCCTTTATACCCACCTTACCCATGTAACTGTCTAATGCTTTTTAAAAGACAAAATTGTACCCGCCTCTACTACTACCTCTGGCAGCTCATTCCAGACACTCGCCACCCTCTGTGTGAAAAATTGCCCCTCTGGACCCTTTTGTATCTCTCCCCTCTCACCTTAAACCTATGCCCTCTAGTTTTAGACTTCCCTACTTTGGGAAAAGATATGGACTATCTACCTTATCTATGCCCCTCATTATTTTATAGACCTCTATAAGATCACCCCTAAGTCTCCTACGCTCCAAGGAAAAATGTCCCAGTCTATCCAACCTCAAACCATCAAGTCGCGGTAGCATCCTAATAAATCTTTTCTGCACTCTTTCTAGTTTAATAATATCCTTTCTATAATAGGGTGACCAGAACTGTACACAGTATTCCGAGTGTGGCCTTACCAATGTCGTGTATAACTTCAACAAGACGTCCCAACTCCTGTATTCAATGTTCTGACCAATGAAACCAAGCATGCTGAATGCCGCCTTCACCACCCTGTCCACCTGTGACTCCACTTTCAAGGAGCTATGAACCTATACCCCTAGATCTCTTTGTTCTATAACTCTTCCCAATGCCCTACTATTAACTGAGTAAGTCCTGCCCTTGTTCGATCTATCAAAGTGCATCACCTCACATTTATCTAAATTAAATTCCATCTGCCATTCGTCAGCCCACTTGCCCAATTGATCAAGATCCCATTGCAATCCTAGATAACCTTTTTCACTGTCCGCTATGCCACTTGGTATCATCTGCAAAGTTAGTAACCATGCATCCTAAATTCCCATCCAAATCATTAATTATAAATGACAAATAACTGTGGACCCAGCACCGATCCCTGAGGCACACTGCTGGTCACAGGCCTTGTCTGATACCCAAAGCTGGTGAAGGTGTTTGACTGTATGTAGATACGTGCAGGTGTTAACACTGCAGTGTTAAGAGAATCTCATCAACTCCTAACACTGGAGAGGCTTGGCGAGGGATTTCACAGCAGTAAAATCTTTTCCAACTTAGATTGGAAATGGGACTCCCATCAATTTTTTGCCGGCATATTTAGGATGGAACAACAAAACAAACATTTGGTGTTTGAAACTTTTAGTGTGCCTAAGCACTATCAGAAAATTGTTCCGAACCTACCGGTTGAGAACCAAAGCCAACCTGAGCTATGTTGGCCAGGGATAGACTGGGACAGGGAACACGTCCTTGTGTTGCTTTACTTGTCAAATGATAGGATCATTCTCTACATAAATAGCCAATCTGAAGCAGGGCACCAAGTGGCAGGATCAGGTGACAAACTTTGTCGGATTACTGGACTATTACAGTATCAAGTTCAATATTTTGAAATAATTTATGGCAGCAAAACCTGTGCAGTCAACGAAGTGAATCTTTGCAACATTTGGGCCCAAACATCCAATCATGGTGGGAATCCCTGTGTCTGATTCTAATCAGACAGAAAAGTACCCACTTCGCTGTCTACATTTAAAAATGGGTAATGTGAGAAAAAGACATTGAAGTGGATGATCAGCCATGATCAAATTGAATGGTGGAACAGGGCTGAATAGCCTACTACTCCTCTTCTCTTCCTGTTTTCCTGGTAAGGTGATTGTGGGTAGGGTGGTTGGTGGGTTGGTGTCAGGGGTTTAATTGAGGGACAAGTTGGGGTGATCAGTGTGAGTGGGTCAGTTGTATAGTTATCTAGGAATTAGACTAGCATTTTCCTGTCTTAACAATTCCTCAGTAACCGTATGTTGATTTGATGTGGCTTTAATAATAAATGCTTCATTGCCAACAGAGTATTTATGTATGAGGTAAGACTAGGCTACATGTGCGACTGCACTTCTGGGCTCCCACTGCCAGTCCTTCCTTGACCCGTGGTCCGTGCCCTCCTGCCAATTGGCTCAACTTCCCACCGGATCAATCCATAGGGTTCTTGCCAGTCACGTGACCCTCGGAACATGCCCCCTCCCTTCAAGGGCCACGCTACTCGAGTAACTGTTAAGATAAGTAAACCAGAACTGTCTGAACTAACTCAGAGTCGGAGATATTTTTGGAGGGTCCAGGGGAACTGCGCATCAGAAATGCAAACTTCCCATGGAATCAGCTCATCAGGCCTTCCGCGGAGTCCCAAAGCACATCTTGGGTCGTACATCCAGTCTCTGGCAATCTGGAGGCTGACAATTCTGGCCTATGGAACATTTCACTCGCTGCAAAATTACATTGGTGACCAATTTGTGGCTAAAAGGCTGAAATAATTTGTGGAAGAATATCTTATGAAACATTACAAACAACAAAGAAAATTACAGCACAGGAACAGGCCTTTCAGCCCTTCAAGCCTGCACCGACCATGCTGCCCGGCTGAACTAAAAGGGCAAAGAAAATGACATTAAATTATGACTTTGCGCACAAGCCACTGATTAGGTAGAATCAAGTCCAAACATGATTCTTAATGAATATGCTACAAGTTGGGCAGGTAGAAAGCAAGGATGAGAAACAAGAAATGGTAACTCCCCCCCCCCCCGCCCGCCCCTCAGTAATGGTTCATGTTTAGACACAAGCTGTGGACAGAATGATGGCTCATCGCAAATGAGAGTGAGCAAGATCTGGCCTGGAAAAGCCAAGTGGAAGGGAAGGCATTTAGGAGACAGAAAGTTAATGTTGTCGATTACATTTCGGAGAAGATGCTGAAAACAGTAAGCTGGTGAATCTGAACCCTGCAGTGTAGGGCAGGAAGGGAGAAGTCACAAGCGGATGTGGATGGGAGAAGCTAACTATCAGACAGGATCCTAGGCTGGAGGGAAATGATCGCAGATGGATGCGGAAGAAGAATACGCCCAGAAGGGAAACTGTGAACAGGGGATAGAAATGAGTCATCAGCAAGATTCTCTAAGAGGAAAAACCCAAGCTCCCTCATTGCCTCAAGGCTTTGGTGATTGAGTGAAGTGTAAATGAGGGAGCTATGCGGAGCAATGTATGGACTGAGCATGTGTGGATAGTGTGGGGAGTTCTGGGAAAGAAAGTGGTAACATAAAATGAAAGAAGGGCTTCTATCATAGTGTTTGCGTCTTGCGATTTACTGTGTGGATTTAACATAAGGCTTTTGCATCTTTTATAAATAGTGTTTGAAGACACCAGCAGGGCCAATACATGACAAAACTTTGAACTTGATTTCAGATCATGTGGCCTACAAAGCAGGGAAGTTTGAAGTTCAAGCAAGAGACCAAATCTAGGTTATCAAGTTGCAGATAATTGTACAAAAGAAATGAACCATCCCGTGTTGTCTGCGTCGATTTCTCAAACATTCTACAGGAGCTGTTGATTCTTTTTTGGGTACTTTGGCACTGATTACATCTCTAAAGGAGTGGAAGCAGCGCACAAGACAAAGTGTTTTGACAGCCTCGAGGTAAGAAGTGGTAGCATGGCGACGGCGCTGAATGTGAGAAAACTCATTGAAAGTGCACTGCAGTCTGCTCTGATTATCATCAGTCCTCTTGCCAGTTAAAACTATTTTTCTAGGGGAAGTCCCAAACTGATGCAAGAGCAACATTGTATGTTTTCACTTTTAAACACATGATCCTTCAAAGGCGCAACGACTAACACCTTCACAAATTACATACGCAGTTGGAAACAATTTTTACAAAAGATCCAGTTGGATTCAGGTTTCCAAGACTGGAGTGTGTCAAAAATAACTCAACGTGTCATTTTAAAACTGAGAGCCAAACTTTGCTTTGCGGTAAAGAAAAATAACAGCAGATGTCTTTTTTGATTATTCATTGGTTTCCCTCAAGTCATCTATACCTGAAGCTCTCTGATGTGGAGTGTGCTTCCTGAGTAATGTATCGCCAGTTGGAACGCATATCTGGTTGTGCTTGACTTACTAAAGTCACAACGCTGAAGGGCCCATGTCATCCAAGAAATCTTCACACTGTTGACCTCTCCTGGGCTCTGCCAAGAATGTATTGGATTGCTATCGCTTCTGAGTCTTGGGTCATCTGGACTCGAAATGTCGGCTTTTTTCTCTCCTTACAGATGCTGCCAGACCTGCTGAGATTTTCCAGCATTTTCTCTTTTTGGTTTTAGATTCCAGCATCCACAGTAATTTGCTTTTAGCTTCTGAGTCTTAAGCTCGGCAAATGCAACAAGTCTTGAATTTGAAAGATATGAAGAATGAAATGGTTTCATTCATCCTAGTCCTTTATCTGGTACTAAGATTTCTTCACAAACATGCCCCATTATTTTATCATTTTACTAGGGGTAAGATGCTCTTTTGGAGAGTCAGTGCAGACTCGATAGGCTGAATGGCCTCCTGCACAATAGGAATTCTATGGTTAAGATTAAAATTTATTTAATAGTCACAAGTAGGCTTACATTAACACTGTAATGAAGTTACTGTGAAAATCGTCTGGTCACCACACTCCAGCGCCTGTTCGGGTACATTGAGGGAGAATTTAGCATGGCCAATCCACCTTATCGGCACATCTTTGGACTGCGGGAGGAAACAGGAGCACCCGGAGGAAACCCACACAGACACGGGGACAATGTGCAAACTCCACACAGACAGTGACCCAAGCAGGGAATCGAACCCGAGTCCCTGGCACTGTGAGGCAGCAGTGCTAACCACTGTGTCACCCCGTTTTTATTAAGGGTATATATAGTTGTAGATTGGGAAAGTATCTAATCCAGATTTTAAGCTGTGGATATAAGCAGCCAAGTTCATTTCAATGTACGCACAGAACTGGGAAACGCACCATGATCTAGGCTAATTTAGAAGTGTTTCTATTTCCACTCAAAGTAGCTATAGGTTAGTAGCTGCTTCTGTGTTCACTAACTCTTTCAATAAGGAATTGGATCTGGTTGCAGTTGCTGGTTACAAAGTTGGTATGGATTTAAACGATCAAGGCTCCTGTGATATGAAACTAGGTCTTTGTGTCTTTGGCAAAATGGAGATGCCTAAGTATTTCTTTATCTTCGATTACCTGTGATGACAAAGATAGGTTCAGATGAAGAACACTATTCTCTCCACTTGATCTCATCCCTTCAGAATACTAGAAGATGAAATTGCTATTTTATGCATACTAGGGGTTTTTGATGGGGCATTTTCTCATTGTACACATGAAATTCCTAAGTATTCTTGAGGACAGCTACAAAAGGTGTCTCTGTTTCTTTAGCAGAACTTGGAGATTTCACTAAATCTTTTAGCTAATGTTTCCAAATTATACATGCTGGATGTTTTTTTTTGCTAAGGTTTGGTTGTGCTGTATCCTGAAATGAAACACAAGACAAGCTCTTGTTATGCTTTTCAGACAACCCTCACTTTTACTGTCAAGTTCCCTGGGCGCTCCGCAGAATTCAAATTGATTACACTGGGTGCCAATATTTTTCAAGTATTAACAGCTAAACAAAAGTTCTGTCTGAATCTTTGCTGAGGCTTCAGTATGTGAATTTCAATAGCATGTCCTTTGGTCCTCCATTCCTGCTTTGATTCAAAGATTACAAATTAATCTGCTCCTTTTTATTATTTTAAAAACCCGAATGATAATGCCTCTTACCCTTTGTTTACTGTAAGGAAAGCAATTTAGTGTCCTTAGCCTAGGAAGCAATATTGTCAATCTCTGCCATGTATCTTACTTAATGCATTGAAAGGAGACAATATAAAACTCCCCAAACATGGTTATTTGTCTTGGAATTGAAATTAATATTTTTGAAAAGCAGCACAGTATTTCATTTCATTTGTTCTAATAGTATTCTGTCCCAGACGGAGTAGCAGAAGGTTGTCAATTAACTCACGACTTTTACAGAGAAGATGATTTCTGTATGGCAAACATAACAAAATGTAACACAATCATGTTTAAATTCACAGTCAAAATAACACTCCACTAATAAACCGGTTCTAATAGCTTAGAAGGTCAAATAGAGACCAGTGTGTGTTCTGTCAGAAGCAAATAGAAAATGCTTCAATATCTTATTAGGTGCGTGACAAGATCAAAACATACTGGATAGATGCAGCCTCACAGATAAACCTGCTCACAATGGAACTGTTCAGTTTATAGCATTTTAATTAATTTTAATTATTCACCAGGTAAAAAATAAACAACTTAATATGTTTGGTGTTATATATTCCACTATCAAAAGGCAAGGAAAGTCCACATACTAATTAAATAATTTTCTTGTCAAAAATTGTTAGGGAAATGAACAGTTGATTGCATCAACTTGTTCGTTTCTTCATGTGTAACAAGAACCTGAATGCCACAGACTCCTGCAACAGGTAGGTCAGATTTGGTAATCTGTGACACCTGCCATTCTGAAGAAACTGAATTAATTCATGATACTTGTGTTTGTCCAGAATGTAATTCTTTTTAAGAACATTTTTTATCTGCATCATTCTGAAACCTCCTCCGGCCTAGCATCTCTCCAAGAACTCAACAGCTCTCTCAGTCTGGCCTCTTGTGCATCCCACGCTCCCTTCATCCAACTATTGGTAGCTGTACCTTCAGCTGTCTGAACCATAAACACTGGAAATCTCACCTCAAACCTTGTCTCTCTATCGTGCTCTGATCCTTCATGACATCAATTAAAATGTATCTCATCTGACTAATCTTTTGGTTGCTTATCCTAATATCTCATTACGTGGCTTGGGATCAAATTCTGTCCGATAAGTTTTAAGTTAAGTTTATTTATTAGTGTCACAAGTAGGCTTAGATTAACACTGCAATGAAGTTACCGTGAAAATCCCCTAGTTGCCACTCAGGCGCCCGTTCCTGTACACTGAGGGAGAATTTAGCATGGCCAATGCACCTAATCAGCTCATCTTTCGGACTGTGGGAGGAAACCAGGGCATCCGGAGGGAACCCATGCAGACACGGGGAGAATGTGCAGACTCCGCACAGACAGTGACCGAAGTCAGGAATTGAACCCGGGTCCCTGGCACTGTGAGGCAGCAGTGCTAACCACTGTGCCACCATGCTGCCCTGCAGTTCCAAAGAATGTTTCATAACATTAAAGGTTCGTTAAATGCAAGTTCTTATACATATATTCACATTAAGCCCAATTCCTCAGTAATTTGCTCTTGGACCTTCTCCATTTCCTTTTGAACACCATTTATAGTTGATTCACATTTTTGCACCTTATGTAGGTGTTGCAAGAGATTATGTTAAGTATTTATACAAGCAGTGATATCTAGGGAACAGCACTGTTCCCTTTCTTCAGTATAAACTTAAACCTGCTGTCCAAGTCCCATTGTCATATTTTCACAAT
This sequence comes from Mustelus asterias, assembly GCF_964213995.1. Lineage (NCBI taxonomy): Eukaryota > Metazoa > Chordata > Chondrichthyes > Carcharhiniformes > Triakidae > Mustelus > Mustelus asterias. The sequence goes on along the minus strand of NC_135828.1, from coordinate 14,168,493 downwards.
TGTTCATAATTTTGGCACTAATTCCATGAGTGCTTATTTTTGCTGCCAATCTCTTCTCAGTCATTTCCCCAATCAAACAAGGTTTTCTTAAGTCAAAGAAAGGGCAAATTTATTAACCACTAAACTCAAGGAAAAAGTGAATAAAATCTCAATATCTCACACACAAATCAGAAATAAGGAAAGTTAGTGCATAATAAAAAAAGTTAAAAGAATATACAGTTAAGTGTCCTTGAGGCATAGGTTTTTATACTTTGTGGCTGATTTGGATTAGCTGGTTTCATGGATGCAGTCTGATGTAGTGTAGACGTTGTTGTAATTATTACGAAATCATGATCTGCTGGTAGATTGCTAGTAAAGTTGGTTTCTGAGCTGGGTAATACATTTGTTCCAAATGAGAGAGAGGAAGCAAGTAGCCTTCAGCTTCTTTCATCTGCTGACAGCTTTCTTGTAACCTTCCTGCAGCAAATGCAGACTGACCTTGAAATACTTCACCCATTGTGTATTTTCAAGAGGTTTTGGGTGTGTCTGTCTGTGGCAGCCATTGCTTCAATGTCCAGCAATTCGCATTTTAGGCTGGAATTTTACCGCCTTGCCCGGCGCGGGAATTGGAGTGGGCGAGGGGGTGGACCATGGTAAGGTCTGTTGACCTCGGGTGGGACGTTTTGAGATGAACGAGGTTGTAAACCCCCGCCCTGTTTCTTCCTTAGTCAGTGACAAGTTTCAATGGGCGGCTGAATTATAGGAACTGTCTCTCTTTTCACACTTCCCTGAGGGTGTTTTTTTTCGCTTTTCCCTTCCACCCTGGAAGGTGGCCTTCCATTTATAATGAGGCTGTTGTGACTTGTTTCGAATTGCAAACTTTCTAGTCGAAAGTTGAAACTTTCAACAATAATGAGGCATAGCCTTGTGACAATATGAGCAATCTAATCTTATCAATATTGGCTTTCATTTATCAGATTTTTTTTCTTTCAGCATTCCTCACAATAATATGCAATGCAAGTTTTTTAAACTAGCATTGTTAGTTTATTAGATCATTTGCAGGGCTGTTTTTCTTATTTTATAGATGTTAATGCGCAATCACACAGTTCTAATCGTTCCTGGAATGGTAACAAGGAGCGTGAAGCATAGTTTTCCAGGTTAACTAGTGGAACAGCTCAGAGATGTGTTTTTAACCTACTTTTATTAGACTGGCTTGCCAGCGTGAGAGGAGATTTCAAATGGTATCTGCCAATGTGTGGGAAACCAACACTAAAATCAGAGTAATGGAAAACAGTGCGATCGTTCTTCGGTCAACAAAGAAAATGAGTGGGACATCAGGGATTATGTAGAGAAGACAATTATTGAAGAAGGCTGGAAGCACTGGGAGAGTACATTCAGTATGAAGGTTGTTTTGTTATTGATTTTTGACACATGGCTTCCCTACATGGTCCATTTAAAAATGTTCCCTTTTCTATGACTAGATTCTCATCAGTCTTTAGAGGCACATATGTATTATGAACCAAACATGTTTTCATATTCTCTTTTTAAGTCTATCAAAATGTATTTCAATGATTTCTGATTTTCCCCATCCTCAGCTGGTATTCCTATTCAATTTTAACTACTTACTTTTTTTCATCTTTGCCCACTCTTTTATCTCTGCTTTGGTGCAAGTCTGGTTGACATTTTCTTTTGCTTTTCAGTGCTTCTAACATATCACGCAGGCTATATTTACCTGAATTGCGAAATAATTCTCCAATGCCTCCAGGCCCACTGCGTTGAAACCATTTGCCTGCATTTCAGAAGAGTTGCTGCAGTCAGATGAATTGGAAAGCAGCTATCCACTGGCATTTGGTTTGGAATGATTTGCTTAATATGATTATATTTGGGCCAGTGCTGGTAAACCCACTTGTGCTCCTGTATGAAGGTCCTGTGACTACCTAGATAGTAAGTGCTTGTGGTGTAAATTGATTTCATAGAATCCCTACAGTGCAGAAGAAGGCCATTCAGCCCTTTGAGCCTGTAATGATAACAATCCCTGGCCCCATCCCCATAACTGCACGTATTTACCCTGCTTGTTCCCCCGACACTAAGGGGTAATTAAGCATGGTCCGTACCTAATCCGCACATCTTTGAACTGTGGGAGGAAACCCACGCTGAGATGGGGAGAACATGCAGATTCCGCACAATCACCCAAGGCTGGAATTGAACCCGCGACTAGTGCTGTGAGGCAGCAGTGCTGGATGTTTAGGAACAATGTAGAACACCACCCATTTTGAAAGCACGCTCTTTCCATTAGCAGCTGCACTGATGCTAAAGAGTGCAAACTTCAGTTGCAAATGGAATCAACCAACATCTTTGTGTGGAACACAAGCTGTTTCTCCTGTGATGCTCTTGCAATCTGCCTTTTCATGCGTCCGATGTTATCCTCATATTGAAATCTGGACTTCCCAAAATATCTAGCAACCTAATTTGAAATATTAAATTTGATGTCGTAGCAATTATGCTATACTATTACATGTACAGTATTAATATCCGCAGTTGGAGGTGCTAAGCTGTGAATTCCCTCGCTAAACTTCTCCTGGTTTATAACCGTCTCTCTCCTTTAATACACTCCTTTAATCTCTCCTTCTAATATCTCAATGTACCCAAGTGTCAAATTTTGTCTGATAATACCCATGTGATGCACTTTGAGACATTTTACTGTGTTAAATTGCTACATAAATGGAAGTTGTTTCTTCTCCATGTCCTTTGCTCTGCCTCACTTTACTCTGGGCAGTTGAAGTTACTCATAATTACAATTGCTTGACTTCTATTTTCCTTCAGTATTTGTTAAGTGGTTCTAGTTCAGCTTATTTATTTGCTCTGTTATCCAGGACAATTGTGTTGCTCTTGTTGGATTCGACCCTAATAGATTCGGACACTACAATTGAAAAGGCCGTAATCTGCAAATGATTGCAGATGCTGGAAGCTGAAAGGGTCATCGAGACTCGAAACTTTGACTCTGCTCTCTCCCCACAGATGCTGCCAGACCTGATGAGCTTTTCCAGCATTTTCTGTTTTTGTTATTGTTGAACTTAAAAGACTTTATCATTTTACTGCCAAATGTTCCCTGACAAACAAAGCTTCTCCTCCTCTCTCGTCCTGACATTTTAAATCATATTAAATATATTTTCGCAAATTATGATACATTCTTTTTGACTCCTATCTAGTTTTTCAGTTCCAGCACTGTTGATTTTCCAATTGTTATGATTCTGAGTGATATCCTAAAATTCATAGAAATCATAGAAACCCTACAGTACAGAAAGAGGCCATTCGGCCCATCGAGTCTGCACCGATCACAATCCTACCCAGGCCCTACCCCCATATCCCTACATATTTACCCACTAATCCGTCTAACCTACGCATCTCAGGACACTAAGGGCAATTTTTTAGCATGGCCAATCAACCTAACCCGCACATCTTTGGACTGTGGGAGGAAACCGGAGCACCCGGAGGAAACCCATGCAGACACGAGGAGAATGTGCAACTGTGCAAACTCTCCTGGGTGAAGAGAGATGAACTGGCCTTCCTTCTTAATTCAACCCCTTTGGTTCGTCGCACCAAGATGAATTTAAAATGGATTTCTTCCCTTGTGGATCCTTTTCCTAGTCCAAATGTATTTACATTCTAACAAAAACCAAATTAACCAGGCTTTCTCGAGCTAAAGGAAGAATGAGTTTATTAGTTATAAAAATGCAAGAGAAAAAAATAATAAAATGCAACACATCTACACACAGATTAGAAATGAGAAGTGAATCCAAATATACAAGTTAAAAAATATATACAAATCCCTGTTTGTGAGGAGTAGAGGGTGAAACGTCACGGCTGTTAAGTTGGGTGATTCCGGTAGCACTGACTTTGATATTTGAGCAGTTGGTTTGGAGATTCTTAGTTCTGCAGGTTTAGCTGAACAGAGTTGTCCTGTTTCCTTTTCAACTGTGGCTTTGCTGACTTGCGACATGCTTCCAGCAATCAGAGCCAGAGAGAAATACTTTTTTACTTAAAAATGCAGGGATGCTGAGTTGATGTTCTTGAGCTGTGACCTTCACCGCACACACTAGCACAGCAGAACTAGAACACCAAACTAGCACTCAGAGGCCAGCATTGCAGTTGAATTTTAACCCTTTTCTTGTGTATTGCTGGAAGGGAAACACAAGCATGTCTTTCGCCCAGAATTGCTTTCTTTCAATTGACAACATGTCCACAGTCTGGGATGTAACTCACAGGAGATGGTAATCAGCCTCCACTATTCCATAGGAGATTACAGTTCAATGTTTGCATTGCATGTCTTCCTTTGAAGTGTTTCTGTCTGAAAAGGTGTGACATTCCATCCCCTCTGGACTAGTTAGTCAAGTGTAATCCACAATGGAATTTTCCAGCAAGTACTTACTTTGCAGTCTCAGCCAGTCTTTGATTGTATGTCCTTTTAAAAAAAAACACATAGCTTACTTAAAAGTCCAATCGGGCTATGATCCATTGTCAAGAGAGTATGCATCTGGACAAAACACTCGCAACTGTCTACATGTATTAATTTGGAATCCAGAACTCCTATTATATCTGAGTCCCTTCCACAATTATTTAAAAATCTTAGTTTATGGTTTTGTTTTTGCCTATGCCACAATGTGCCAGTTCATAGATGTGGAGACGTGGAAAAAAGCGTTCTCCAAGGCGGCCTTCACGACACACGACAGCGCAGAGTCGCTATGCAGAGACTGATAGCCAAGTTCCGTACGCATGAGGACGGCCTCAACTGGGACCTTGGGTTCATGTCACACTATCTTTAACCCCCACGACTTGCCTGGGCTTGCAAAATCTCACTAACTGTCCTGGCTGGAGACAATCCACACTTCTTTAACCTGTGTTTAACCCTCTCTCCACTCACATTATCTGTACCTTTAAGACTTGATTACCTGTAAAGACTCACATTCCAACCATCATTTTGTAAATTGAGTTTGTGACTTTATATGCCCTGTTTGTGAACAGAACTCTCACTCACCTGACGAAGGAGCAGTGCTCCGAAAGCTAGTGGCATTTGCTACCAAATAAACCTGTTGGACTTTAACCAGGTGTTGTGAGACTTCGTACCCAGTTCATAGACACAGCTTCTCTAAGTCTGGACTATCGTGAGCTCCCCCACCCATTCCATCAATCGTACAACCTCTTTGCCATCGTGGTTTGCTTTATAGAATTCTGTTCCCAAACCTCTGTATGTTGCAGCATCTCTCCCTGCCGTCAAAAGCTTCTGGAGCACCCATTTCTTCAACTGTATGCCAAGCAGGCCGATGGTGTTGAAATTCACTCTTTAAACAAGCACAGCAAAATCAAGAGTAATCCCGGAAATGTTTTCCAGTCTGAAGCTGTATTATCAAAGGTAAGATTTAAAGTGTGTCTGCTTGGGTTTCCTCCGGGTGCTCCGGTTTCCTCCCACAGTCCAAAGATATGCAGGTTAGGTTAATTGGCCATGCTAAATTGCCCCTTAGTGTCAAGGTAAATACGTAAGGTTACGGGAATAGGGTCAGGGAGGGATTGTTGTTGGTGCAGGCATGATGGGCTGAATGGCCTCTTTCTGCATTATAGGGATTCTATGATTCTATACGTTATTGTTTCATCAGTAACCCAGAATATTGCTTCTGAAAGAAAGCTGTCATATTTTGCACAGCCTCCTTCCTATCTGCCACACGCGGTGAGCCCGAGCTGTGTCCAACATGGATCTCCAACCTTCAATCCCCAGTCAGCTCAGTCACATTTCTGCTTCATTTTATGATGTGGAGATGCTGGGGCACAATAAGGAGTCTCACAACACCAGGTTAAAGTCCAACAGGTTTATGTGGTATCACGAGCTTTCGGACCACTGCTCCTTCATCAGGTGAGTGTGGAGGTTTGAAAAGGGGCTGTTCTTAGTGCAGGGTGTTGCTTCATTGGATAAATTCTTAATCAGAACACACACATCTTTTAGCCTCAATGGATTGAGATATATGCAGGTTAATGGGAAGCTGTATATAGCTCCTTAGGTGTCAGGCCCATCTGTATGCCCCACAAAGACATAGACTTGGAGACCCAGCCCTAAATAATTTAACTAAAGCGTATCCTTTCGAAAACCACATGCACTCTGATTTCCCTCCCTGCCAAATGCACAGATAGCACACCAAAATCTTATCACTAATCTCTGTTTCGGTCTCTCCTCAAAACCTCCTCTATCTCATTTTGCTTCATCCCTCATTCTGCCATGATTTTGCGTGTTGTCCTCCTGCTGTTGTGCCTCCTTTCTTCTCCATCTGATACTGAAACCATAATCCTATCACTGAAACCTGATGCTATTTACTTTCCACATTGCTTCTTTCAGTCCTTTCAACTTCCTATTCTCTGACACACTTTACATCCCTCCTTCTCGTTTCTCTTTTATTTCCTCCGTTGTGCTTTACATTCCTCTTTTTTCTGACCATTTTCCTCTGCTCACATTATCAGATCCCAGTCGCGAATCCTCCATTTTCACCCTGTCTTTTTATTTAATTGAATGGAATCCCTAAACCAATCAAATGCACAAATTTTTCCATTTCAGAATGCATCTTTATAAAGCTACCTTTCGATGTGAATTGCGATATGACTCAGAATTTATGCATTTTTGGGACTTTATGAATGGATATGAGTTGAAGAATCCTTGGTAACAGCAATCTTAAACTGTCACTATTCTAGAATGTAAAAATAATGAATACAAATCAAATGTTATTTCATGACAACACAACTACACAATGTAATGTAGCCTTCATACAAATATCCTAGCCATGTACAATAGAAATGTTATTTTCAACTACTAATATATGAGCAATAGATTATTCCCTCCGCTTTTCCTGATGGTTAGATTTATGGGCTTCTGATTCTATTATCTACCTTTTTTCAAAGTATTATTCCTCTTTCTTCTTCAAAACCATTCCATCCCTCAGTTTCCTTCTCCTTACCCAGAGGTGGGTGAAGAAGCATTCATAACCTGCCATCCAATGCCTCCTTATCGAGTGTTGTTAACCACTTTGTCACAGAGCTTTTCTTCCTTCAATGCTCTTCCAATGTGTTGCGTGCTTCTTCCGATAAGCTGGACAAAGTGGCAGAGTTAAAATTAAAGTTTATTAGTCACAAGAAAGGCTTACATTAACACTGCAATTAAGTTACTGTGCAATTCCCCGAGTCGCCACACTCCGGCGCCTGTTCGGGTCAATGCACCTAACCAGTACGTCTTTCAGAATGTGGGAGGAAGCCGGAGCATCCGGATGAAACCCACGCAGACACAGGGAGAACATGCAGACTTCACACAGACAGTGACCCAAGCCGGGAATCGAACCCGGGTTCCTGGCGCTGTGAAGCAGCACTGCTAACCACTGTGCTACTGTGCCGCCCTGAGTGTGTGGTCGTTCATGTCTTAAACACCAGCTGTGAATGGTCATTCATGAATACCGTGTAACTGAGTTGAATTAAATTGTACAGTATCAAAACTCTCAACCAATGAACTATGTTCTAAACAACACAGAAGAAAATGATTAAATGCATGTTGTATTGATAATTGTTTTGGAATTCCAGCACCAAACACCTACAAACCCATCCACCGCTGGCCAGTGTATGTGTCTTGCTGCAATTTGATGCTTTCTGACTCATTTCCTCATTTAACCCATCCGTTTTTTAAGCATCCAGGAGATCAAGTTCAATTCAGATCTTTCTAACTGATCTGAACTGAATTGAGTCCCCAGGTAACGGACTACCTCCCCTGCCAGACTTGTCTCTGTACTTATCCTCTGTTAATTTTGATAACCTACATTAAACTTGACTATGACATTGCCCTCCATTCGCCATAGCTTCTGCCTTGAGCCCATTGAAGATTCCTTGTCTAAAATACCAAATTACTATTCAACAATTCAAACAATGAACGCCTTCTGTTCAAAGTAACAGGATAAAAGCTTTTTAATTAGAATCCTGACATTATCATTTTCATGTGTGAATAACCGGGAAAAAGGGACTTTTATCTTTTCTTGTTTCCGCTCGATTCAGAACTTGAGGAGCGACACTTGTATAGACAGTACTGTTCTCTCAGGTTTATGACTATCCTGTGCATTACCTGTTTTTTAATAAAATATGAAAATATCACTGTACGGATTTAAATCTATTGCATTTCACACTGTAACTTCGACAATTGTTCTTGTACAATTTTCTAAATGTCTTCCTGAAAGCCTGAACACACACACACACACACAATTCTGAAATGAACAGTTATGATTTATCAGTTAGCAATAGTGTTGAGAGGCAATGAAGCTCATTTTGAATGTGGTTACTGCTATAAATCCTACTGCCGTTTTCTTTTAAATAATTGTGCTATTATCAGCTGCTGCAGATGCCTAGTTAAAATAGAGGATTTACACATTGTGGAGGCAATAAATTTCAAGATTTTATTCAAGGCACTGTTCTTCCAACGCTGGGGCCCAGAATTGAATTTCCCTCCAAAAGATGGTGAAACCAAAGCCTCTTTCTTCAGATATACAAATCTTGTGTGAAAAGTTTTGGAATGGATTTTTTAAAGAATATTTATCAGTGTCACAAGTAGGCTTACATTTTATGAAGTTACTGTGAAAATCCCCTAGTCACCACACTGCGGCACCTGTTCGGGTACACTGAGGGAGAATTTAGCATGGCCAATGCACCTAACCAGAACGTCTTTCAGACTGTGGGAGGAAACCGGAGCACCCAGAGGAAACCCACGCAGACACGAGGAGAACGTTCAAACTCCACGCAGACAGTCACCCAAGGACAGAATTGAACAAGGGTCGCTGGCGCTGTGAGACAGCAGTGCTAACCACTGTGCCACCACTGGTTGCTGGTGCATGAGGGTTCTCAGCAAAAAAATCCTTTATTTGGTAACATCCCATAATTCTACATGAACAACTTTCTTACCTTAAGAAACACTTTGCACATTCCCACTTTGCATTTGCGACACTTTGCAGTTAGTAAAGTGATTAAAGTAATGTATTGACACCATTTAGAAAGGAAACTAGAACTAGAGGGCACAGCCTCAAAATAAAGGGGGGTCAGTTTAGGACAGAGTTGAGGAGGAACTTCTTCTCTCAGAGGGTGGTGAATCTCTGGAATTCTCTGCCCACTGAAGTGGTGGAGGCTACCTCGTTGAATATGTTTAAATCACGGATAGATGGATTCCTGATCGGTAAGGGAATTAGGGGTTATAGGGATCAGGCGGGTAAGTGGAACTGATCCACTTCAGATCAGCCATGATCTTATTGAATGGCGGGGCAGGCTCGAGGGGCTAGATGGCCTACTCCTGCTCCTATTTCTTATGTTCTTATGTTCTTACCAACATTATCACATTGTGAATCGACCTGTTCACACCAACATTATCACATTGTGAATCAGCCTGTTTACACCAACATTATCACACTGTGAATCAGCCTGTTCACACCAACATTATCACACTGTGAATCAGCCTGTTCACACCAACATTATCACATTGTGAATCGACCTGTTCACACCAACATTATCACATTGTGAATCAGCCTGTTTACACCAACATTATCACACTGTGAATCAGCCTGTTCACACCAACATTATCACACTGTGAATCAGCCTGTTCACACCAACATTATCACATTGTGAATCGACCTGTTTACACCAACATTATCACACTGTGAATCAGCGTGTTCACACCAGCATTATCACACTGTGAATCAGCGTGTTCACACCAACATTATCACATTGTGAATCGACCTGTTCACACCAACATTACCACATTGTGAATCAGCCTGTTTACACCAACATTATCACATTGTGAATCAACCTGTTCACACCAACATTATCACATTGTGAATCGACCTGTTTACACCAACATTATCACACTGTGAATCAGCGTGTTCACACCAACATTATCACACTGTGAATCAGCCTGTTTACACCAACATTATCACATTGTGAATCAGCCTGTTTACACCAACATTATCACACTGTGAATCAGCGTGTTCACACCAACATTATCACACTGTGAATCAGCCTGTTTACACCAACATTATCACATTGTGAATCAACCTGTTTACACCAACATTATCACATTGTGAATCAGCCTGTTCACACCAACATTATCACATTGTGAATCAGCGTGTTCACACCAACATTATCACATTGTGAATCAGCGTGTTCACACCAACATTATCACATTGTGAATCAGCGTGTTCACACCAACATTATCACATTGTGAATCAGCGTGTTCACACCAACATTATCACATTGTGAATCAGCGTGTTCACACCAACATTATCACATTGTGAATCAGCGTGTTCACACCAACATTATCACATTGTGAATCAGCGTGTTCACACCAACATTATCACATTGTGAATCAGCGTGTTCACACCAACATTATCACATTGTGAATCAGCGTGTTCACACCAACATTATCACATTGTGAATCAGCGTGTTCACACCAACATTATCACATTGTGAATCAGCGTGTTCACACCAACATTATCACATTGTGAATCAGCGTGTTCACACCAACATTATCACATTGTGAATCAACCTGTTCACACCAACATTACCACATTGTGAATCAGCCTGTTTACACCAACATTATCACATTGTGAATCAGCCTGTTTACACCAACATTATCACATTGTGAATCAACCTGTTCACACCAACATTATCACATTGTGAATCAGCCTGTTCACACCAACATTATCACACTGTGAATCAGCCTGTTTACACCAACATTATCACATTGTGAATCAACCTGTTCACACCAACATTACCACATTGTGAATCAGCCTGTTCACACCAACATTATCACATTGTGAATCAGCGTGTTCACACCAACATTATCACATTGTGAATCAACCTGTTCACACCAACATTACCACATTGTGAATCAGCCTGTTTACACCAACATTATCACATTGTGAATCAACCTGTTCACACCAACATTATCACATTGTGAATCAGCCTGTTCACACCAACATTATCACACTGTGAATCAGCCTGTTTACACCAACATTATCACATTGTGAATCAACCTGTTCACACCAACATTACCACATTGTGAATCGACCTGTTCACACCAACATTATCACACTGTGAATCAGCCTGTATACACCAACATTATCACATTGTGAATCAACCTGTTCACACCAACATTATCACATTGTGAATCGACCTGTTCACACCAACATTATCACACTGTGAATCAGCCTGTTTACACCAACATTATCACATTGTGAATCAGCGTGTTCACACCAACATTATCACATTGTGAATCAACCTGTTTACACCAACATTATCACATTGTGAATCAGCCTGTTCACACCAACATTATCACATTGTGAATCAACCTGTTTACACCAACATTATCACATTGTGAATCAGCCTGTTCACACCAACATTATCACATTGTGAATCAGCGTGTTCACACCAACATTATCACATTGTGAATCAACCTGTTTACACCAACATTATCACACTGTGAATCAACCTGTTTACACCAACATTATCACATTGTGAATCAACCTGTTTACACCAACATTATCACATTGTGAATCAACCTGTTCACACCAACATTATCACATTGTGAATCAACCTGTTTACACCAACATTATCACACTGTGAATCAACCTGTTTACACCAACATTATCACACTGTGAATCAACCTGTTTACACCAACATTATCACATTGTGAATCAACCTGTTCACACCAACATTATCACATTGTGAATCAACCTGTTTACACCAACATTATCACATTGTGAATCAGCGTGTTCACACCAACATTATCACATTGTGAATCAACCTGTTTACACCAACATTATCACACTGTGAATCAACCTGTTTACACCAACATTATCACACTGTGAATCAACCTGTTCACACCAACATTATCACATTGTGAATCAACCTGTTTACACCAACATTATCACACTGTGAATCAACCTGTTTACACCAACATTATCACATTGTGAATCAACCTGTTCACACCAACATTATCACATTGTGAATCAGCATGTTCACACCAACATTATCACACTGTGAATCAGCGTGTTCACACCAACATTATCACACTGTGAATCAGCCTGTTCACACCAACATTATCACATTGTGAATCAGCCTGTTCACACCAACATTATCACATTGTGAATCAGCCTGTTCACACCAACATTATCACATTGTGAATCAGCCTGTTCACACCAACATTATCACACTGTGAATCAGCCTGTTTACACCAACATTATCACACTGTGAATCAACCTGTTCACACCAACATTATCACATTGTGAATCAACCTGTTTACACCAACATTATCACATTGTGAATCGACCTGTTCGCACCAACATTATCACATTGTGAATCGACCTGTTCGCACCAACATTACCACATTGTGAATCAGTGTGTTCACACCAACATTATCACATTGTGAATCAGCGTGTTCACACCAACATTATCACATTGTGAGTCAACCTGTTCACACCAACATTATCACATTGTGAATCAGTGTGTTCACACCAACATTATCACATTGTGAATCAGCCTGTTTACACCAACATTATCACATTGTGGACCGTGTGCCCAATTCATGTTTTCCTGAAATGAATGAAAACCTGTTCATTTTTTGAAGGTTCTTCACATTCCTCCTGCACTGGGTCTCATTGCGTTCCTCCTCATCCTTCTAAATTCAGCATTTTGGATAGGTTGCTGCATGAATTGTGCCATGTAATCCATTTCTATGGAATTCATGAGCTGTTGTTAATTACAATAGTAGGTTCAAATTGTACCTCAGTGCTTTCTTTTGACCAAGCTTATGCTTCATCGGCTGTTACAATGCAACTGATCGAAATTCTCAGCTTCAGTCTGAAATGCACAGCTTACTTCACGTTTCCAATATAAAAAACCTAAACAGACATTCAGACTGAATTTACATGGCAGGTTGCCACTCAATGGGTAATCCTAAACTGGCATGGGTCTACTGGAAATGATGGTATGAAATTGAATAAAGCTGATGTTACCATTCTACAAATTGCAAACATTTATAGGGAGTTTAAACTTTATTTAGAATACAGAAGATACCAAGGCATAGTCATTGTATCACCCTGTGCCATTTTACACATATAAGATGAATGCCTAAGGGTCCAACATCGTACATACCCAATCTGTGATCTAAATGCCTATCCTGCCTTATTGGTTCTGGCTCCTCTGAATGTGTCATGAGCACATGCTTGAAACTGATGTTAGACCCTTTACATTTGCAAAGAAGGAAACCGACACCTTTTTAAGTTCTGCTTTCCAAGATTTGATTGTGAAGAACATAGAAATTAGGAGCAGAAGTGGGCAAATTCAGCCCTTCGAGCCTGCTCCGCCATTCAATCAGATCATGGCTAAACTCTCCCTGATTTCAAATCTCCCCGTTCCCCATATCCTGTTTTTTCTTAGAAATATATCAATCTGCTTTTTGAAACCATTCAATGATTCAGACTCCACCATGATATAGGACAGCGAGTTCCACAAATTCACCACCCTCTGCAAGAAACAGTTCCTCCTCATCTCAGTTTTAAATCGATCGCCTCTCAACCTATACCTGTGACCTCTTGTTCGAGATTGCCCCACAAGGAGAAACATTTAATCTACATGTACTCTATCAATTCTTTTTAAAATTTTATATACCTTGATCAGATCCCCTCTCATCCTTATAAATTCCAGCAAGTATAAGCCCAAATTGTTTAATCTCTCCTCATATGTCAACCTTTACATCCCCCGAATCAATCTGGTGAACCTCTTCGGAACTGCCTCCAATGCCACCACACCTTTTTTCAAATAAGGAGACCAAAACTGGGTGCAATACTCTAGATGTAGCCTCACCATACTGTGGTCAGTTTTTGGTAATGTACCAACAGTCCATAAAGGTCCATAAATTTACCTCCCAGGTCCCTATTTGATCTGTCAACCATTGCCAGCCACTGCTCACATCCCCTAATCCCCATCAAAATTGCTGCCCCACATCACCTGCACTCCTCTGTGGGTATTGTGCCGCACCTGATCTTGTTGTCTGCAGAGACGTGTCTCTGAGCCTTGATTGATGCCTGCTGCTTGCAAAGGAGTCTGATAGACCAATGTGCTGTGTCCGCCCACCAGCCTCATTAGGCACTTGCAGTTTGTACTACACTAGATTGTACTACGATTTGGGCATGATCCAATTTCTACGCTCTGTTTCTGAACGCAATGGGAATCGACATGAAGGGAGAGGTTTTATGGCCTCGCTCATCCCGGAACCGTAAATGCACACCCGAGGTCAGTGGACCATTCCATGGTACGCCCCTCCCTCGCTCCAATTCCCGTGGCGGGCTGAACGGGAAAATTCACCCCGACGTGTCTACAGAGGTTCTTTTTGTTGAACCACAAGAAAAACAGCAATATAATAAAAGGGAATTTTCACAGTAACTTCATTGCAGTGCTAATGTGACACTAATAAATAAAATTAAGACTATGAAACTTTAAGATCAACATGCCATATGGAGCAATGACTTGGCGTTGCTTATTTATGGAATAGATAATCATCTGGTGCTGTAACCTTTACTCCATAGATAATATCCAAAAAAAGCACGTAAGTACCTGAATTAAGATAAAATGAAGGTGACGTCTGAGCACTGGCTGTGTATGCATCAAAACTTCAAGGGTAAGTTAGAAAGCCTCCCTTTGCTCCTAATGCTGTCTCATATCTAACATCTCTAAGGTGAGAGGGGAGAGATACAAAAGGGTCCACATGGGCAATTGTTTCACTCAGAGGGTGGTGAGTGTCTGGAATGAGCTGCCAGAGGCAGTAGTAGAGGCGGGTACAATTTTGCCTTTTAAAAGCATTTAGACAGTTACATGGGTAAGATGGGTATAAAGAGATATGGGCCAAATGCAGGCAACTGGGACTAGCTTAGTGGTTAAAAACTGGGCGGCATGGACAAGTTGGGCCAAAGGGCCTGTTTCCATGCTCTATGACTCTTTGAATTATCAGCAGCTTTGTTGACAGTAATCATGAATTTAAATTATTTATTGTTGATTTTTAAGTACAGTATTGTAATTAATATTTTCAAAGAAGAATCAAGATCAAAAAATAAATCACTTGTAATGTGATTCTATAAACGGTTAATCAACAAGCCCTAAATGATAAGGTGGCATTTAGTAAAATACTTAACAACATTTCAGTTTTTTCTCTCATAAAGACCATCAGTAATGTTTCTGGCAGAAACCAACTTGGATCTTCTCCAGACATAATTATTGCAACTGGTTATTAATTAAATTCCAGTCAGCTAGATGCAATTAAAATAGATTTAAAATCTACAATGGCAAGGGAATTTAATTTTGTTAAATTAATGATTAGGGCTCCTGTAGTGTAGCATAAGCAAAATATTTGCCCTGCATAATAAAGAATGACTTTGCAACGATGGTAATGAAAAATTAGACCAGATGAAAGTATATAAAATACACTTGTCAAAACATGGTTGACGTATCAAACTGACAGTGATAAGTTCTGTTGATGTTTTTATTATAATCTTCATTTAAAGGAAGGTAATCAAAATAAGCATGTTATTACAGGTCTGCTGTGATAATTAAAACATTCCGCTGGCAAGTGACAGATTATAAATTGCCATCTTTTTCATCTTGCGTATATATTTTTTCTCCTGTCTAATTCAGATACCAACAATTGACAGAGATCTTGTGTATTACCTAATCTCAGTTAACCTGCAAGGCCTATTGCCAAGGGGACCTCCTGGATTCTTGGATGCCTCGAGTACAGTTTGGTTCGGTTTAATTCCCTGCATCTTTCCCATCTGCGAGCATTTCATCATTCCCACTTTGGAACGTTGTTGGATTTCATTGCAACTGCTTAAAAAAAACGCAAGCAAGCAAACTTATTGCGCTGTACGAGACATCATTCTCCTCAGAATTCCCACCCATCCATTATCAATGAGGTGCATTTTTAATTCCAGCCTTTTCCTCATAAACAAATCCAAATATTACTCATTAACCTGGGCAGCACAAGATGATCACTTTATCCCAGATATCCAAAATTCTTCATTGCCTAAATTGATCATATACTTGAACAAATAAATGTATTTTACAAGGTGTAGTGAATACTGATGTCTGTTGGTGGATTATCCAATTGAAGGGATTAGTTGAGAATGTTTATCCACACCATTTCTAAGCTACAAAACTCTTTACCTCCCTCAGTCTTTATCTCTCCTCATGTCAATGCTTCCATGCCCACACTTGGTGTTCCCATTTCTTGATTTGCCTTGACTTCTTTCTTACGCTTGTAAACCTTGTTTGCAAGTTTGGAATCCTATTTGGCTCAAGCTGAGATTCCAAACGCTTATTTTTTCCTCCATAAAGACTGTCTGCTTTTACCTCCATCAAATCACCAGCTCCCTTCTCCGATCTCAGCTGAGCTGCTGCTCCCCTCATTCATGTGTTTGTATCCTCCAGAATTGTCTACTCCAATTTGGGGTGGCACAGTGGTTAGCACTGCTGCCTCAGAGTGCCAGGGGCCTGGGTTCAACTCTGGCCTTGGGCTGTCTGTGTGGAGTTTGCACTTTCTCCCCGTGTCTGCGTGGGTTCCCTTCGGGTGCTCCGGTTTCCTCCCACAGTCCAAAGATGTGCGGGTTAGGTTGATTGGCCATGCAAAATTGCCCCTTAATGTCCCAAAATGTGTAGGTTTGGGGGATTAGCAGGGTAAATATGTGGGATTATGGGGATAGGGGCTGGGTGGGATTGTGATCGGTGCAGACTCGATGGGTCGAATGGGCTCCTTCTGTACTGTAGTGATTCTATGATTCTATGAATAGTCTTCTAACCAGCCTGAAATCTTCCATTCTTCAACCTCAGTTTATCCCAATCTCTGCTGCACACATCTTATTATCTCACATGAAATCCAAAATGCCCTTCACTGATTTCAGATTCCCCACCATCTCAAATTTACAATCCTAATTTTCTTCCCCTGTGGGAAAAGGATTGAGTCCACCTCTACTTTGCTCCCTTTTCTTGTCATATTAACAGAGAACACAATGTATTCTGTATGATGTGAATTATATAACATTGATAACAACATGTAGATGATATGGGAGGGGAGAAGATGACTAGCGGTAATGTCACTGGACTAGTAATCCTGAGGCCCGGGTCATGCTCTGGGAACACGGGTTAAAATTCCACCACAGCAGCTGATGAAAATTTAATTTAATGAAATAAAAGAAATAAAACCCAGCAATTCATAGAATCATACAGTGCAGAAGAGGCCCTTCAGCTTGGTGACCACGAAACTGTGATCGATTATAGTTTAAAAAAACAGGTTTACTATAATGTCCTTTAGGGAAGGAAATCTGCCATCCTTACCCAGTCTGGCCTACATGTCTCTCCAGAGTCTCAGGAATGTGGTTGACTCTTAACTGCCCTCTGCAATGGCCTAGCACGCCATTCAGTTCAAGGGCCAGGGATGGGCAATAAAGTGACACCCACATCCCATGAAAGAATAAATTTTAAAAAAATATCCCTAATGAAAAACCTCTCCTTAATTTATCACTAGTTGACACTGAATTGATATCTTCTGTTACAGATGTCAAAGAATGACTGCCATGGAAAATTGTTATAATGGTAAAATAGGGGTGCTGTTACAAAGTGGTGGCCTGGGAGTACCCGATGCTGAAACTATTTCATTCTCAGCTTTAATGTCCTTTCACCTTTAGCAAGGTGAATAAATAAACAAGAGGAATTCACATAAGATGGTTTGCATGGTCTTCTGCAAGGTGTTCTTTCACTACGAGCTGATGGTTTCAGAGTTCGCAAAATACACCCTGCTGTCTTGTCCTGAGGAGCTTTAGTTTTTCTGGTACCGTTGACGGATATGCAGAATTGCATTCTTTTCTCCTTTGATTTTGGCTATTAAACTGAGAAGAGGCAGATCAATATGTTAGCAAGCCCAGGAGATTTCCATCAAGACCCTGTACGTTGCACAGAATTTCACTCGATATCATGGGATAGCAGCATCCATTTACACAATTAGAAAGTCTGATTATCCAAAATGCGTTGTCTAATGAAAAACCTATATTTTATTAAACCTACTTGCAGACGCTCCTGCTTCAAAAATAAGCCCGTGTACGTCGAGATTACTCGCTGTCTCATTCTGAATTAATGGAAGTGAGCTGACAGTCAAAAGCAGGTCATTCAAAAACAGTGCAGTTTGAAATTAAATTAAGGCATGTGTAGTATGTGCTACTTACCAAGAAAACTGTGTCTGGAGAGCAGGAAAAGACCAGCTTCCAAAATCTTATGCTCGCTTACCACTGTGCTAAACAGCAGCTCTTTAGTGATACAGAAAAGATTTCTCTACTGGGAAATGGGATTAGTAGATTGAGTAATTCTCCTTTTCAGCTAATCCTACGGTTCAATACAACATTTTATGATATGGGAAGAAGCAATTCATGCCAATTTGGCCGCATTACACTCATTTTTCCTTTCCCTTATTAGCCTTCGTTGCTACATTTATAAAGGCGATTTCAATGAAGGTAGTTAAACTAACATTATCCCTGGAATTACAAACATGGAGCTTCTGTCTGAGGTGTGCGAATTCAAGGAGATAAGTGTGTGTGGTGGTAAAAATTCAATTCTTATATGTGTTTGCTTATTGTTCAGAAACGAAACATTCTCAGTGTACATTTGATGAATTGAAATCAGTGCTGTTGGTTATAATGCAAAAGGTGAGTTAATACTACCAAGCTGAAAATCAAATAATATAGATGTGAAAAGTACTGTACTAGAAATTTCATTTTTTGTGTGCAGTCAGCATGGATTTGAGAAATGTATGCGCATATATCCATTTACTCAGTCTGCATCATTTCCTTTATGTGACAAGCAAAGCCATTTGTGATGTTGGAGTAGACTTTTATCTGTTCAGATTCAATTTTCCTGGATTGCTGCCTTTTTAAACTTTTTAAGCCAGTCACTATTTAACACTTTCTGAGAACTCGGGGTGCTCACGTAACAGGGATCAGATTTCGTTAAGCATTTCTGGATGTGTGTGTAAAGGCAGAGGGAGATAGACATTTTTGGTAGCTGGCAAGTGTCAGATTAGGATGGGTGGGGAATCTCCCATTCTCAATCATTACTGCAATATCACCGCCTCCCCTCCCCCCCCCCCCCCCCCCCACAATGCTCCCTCAGCAATCCAATAGCCCTTATTTTAACTGACAGGGTGACGTTTTGGCTGTACGGATAATTTGCTCTTTGAAAGCAGGCAATGTAATGGGTGGGCCATACCTGTCTGTCCTTTGCAGATTTCACTCAGATATGTAAGAGATGTCCCTGTGCTAAAGTTGGGCACATTTTGCAATCAAAGCAGGCATGGGTGGAAGTATTGTCAATACGAAATGCATCATATTCATCATTTTAAAATGGCATTTATTATATTTTGCGCTGCATTTGTTTTCCTGAATTAGTAACATCATAAGACTTGCATTCACAATGGCACAGTTAGCACTGCGCCAGGCACCTGGGTTCAACTCTGGCCTCGGGTCACTGTCTGCATATTCTCCCCACGTCTGTGTGAGTTTCCTCCGGGTGCTCCAGTTACCTCCCACAGTCCAAAGACGTGCGGGTTAGGTTAATTGGCCATGATAAATTGCCCCTTAGTGTCAGGGGCTTAGGAGGGTAAATATGTGAAGTTAAGGGGATAGGACCTGGATGGGATTGTTGTCGGTGCAGGCTCGATGGGCTAAATGGCCTCCTGTGGCACTGTAGATTCTATGTTCCCCGTGCAAGTTGTTCTTGCACATTTCCTTCCCATGAAATCATAGACTTCTATGATGTCTATGATTTTACAGGAAGAGAACGCGCAAGAACAACTTGCTTGGGGAACATCTTAAAGCACCTTGTGTCAAGTGACAGAAACATCTGGATTTAGGGAATGAATGATCAAAGAGAAGACTTTTGAGGAGGCGTTAAAAAGCAGAGAGGGAGATAGCACACTTACTTTGCTACTCAAAGTGGGATCTATTTATAAGGCAGGGCCAATAAAATCCAAACACAACATCATCAGCTACCAGAGAAAATGGTGAATCTGAATGCTCTAGGGTACTTTTAGTATTTAAAACAAGAAGATGTCCTTTTAAGCCTTTCCTTTTGTCCACGGGGGTGTGAATAACAAGAGGAGAAATATTCACTGAGGTCCTTTAGCGATAGTGGATATTGCAGTTAAGCCATGTTTGCTGCAGTAGAGACATGCTATACACAAACTTAGTGCTATCTGCCCATCAACATGATTGTGGCATGAAGCCCAGCGTTAAACACACCACTGCCTGGCTGCATGCTCAACATGGGGCTTGGGTGGCTAAGACTCACTAGTCTCCAGTTCTTCAATGCAGTCTGCTGCTCTTTGAGGCAGTGCATTCAGGTTCCAACAGCTGGTGTAAATCTCTGAAAGGCTTTGAAGACTAAAAATAGAGCAACTGGCCAGAGAAAGGGTTCCTGCAATCCCTGTTGCTTTGGAGGCCTTAGCCCAGAAGGTCAAAAGAAACGAGGTCATGTTTGCACAGGAGGTTGGGAAGCCCTCAGGTCAGACCCTGTGAATGGAAGGAGAGAAAGTGGCCAGGAAGGAGAAATCCAATAGTTTAAGCTCCAACGGTCTGGCCTTAGTGCCAGTAAGGTTCGTTGATCTCACATGAGTGGTCAAAGTTAGTGAATGCATCTTCAAATTACATCTTCTACCCTCAGTACCACTAATCCCTAATGTGGCTCAATGCACCTCAGCCCCATCACTCATCCATCAGCAAGGCTCATGCCTGACAGTCCGAAACCCCACCCACACCTCACAGTTTTACAAATGTTGACAACTTCAGAGCCACATGGCGCAGCATTTGCACACCACCAGCTATTCGGCAATGGCAGGTACATCACTGAAGCACACACTGCAACAGACTCATTGACATCTTTACTATCTCTTGTTGGACAAGATCACACAAAACTGCAGGGAGTAGCAGAGAACCAGCCGGCATGCCTGCATTTCTTGAGGCATTTGTCGTAGATGATGCTCTCCATCAGGGAATAGCAATGGCTGCTGCATCCAACATCACTGCAATAACATTGGAAGTTTGATGGAAAGGAACATAGTTTATTTACAGAATGCAAAGTCAAACTATTACCATGATGTACACACACTAATCCCCGCCTGGGAATTGTAGTTGCCTGCCTCATAAAAGGCTCTGGTAATAAGTTCCAGCTGGGTAGGCCATTGCCTGTTACCAGGGGAACTCATACTCAAAGACCCCCACAGGGAGATCAATCAGTGATTCCCCATGGACCTCTCGGGGGTTATCACAATCACCAACAACATTCAGGATGACAACATGTTCTGGCCTTATGCACCTTCTTAAATCCCACTTGACTCTCGTCCTCCTATCTGATTTGAAGCACAAACTGCAGATGGTGTGATCATGAATCCTTTGGTTTCTCTCCACCCCAGTATTAACAATGCAGTCTCACTATAAAGAATGTGGGAATGGCAGACATCTGATTAGAGTCACAATGCACACAATATGATCGCAGGTATAATTCATGCTTTAGCAAATATACCATGTATAATCCTACAGCATATAGGAGTCAGAATCCATGTTTGATATTGAGTATTAGAAAATCATGGAATCCCTACAGTACAGAAGGCCGTTCAGCCCATCGAGCCTGCACTGACAACAATCTCACCCAGACCCTATCCCCATAGCCCCACGTGTTTACCCTGCTAATCCCCCGACACTAAGGGACAATTCAGCACGGCCAAACAACCTAACCGGCACACCTTTGTACTGTGGGAGGAAACAGGATCACCCAGAGGAAACCCACACAGACACGGGGAGAACAGGCCAACTCACACAGTCATTCGAGGCCAGAATTGAACTCGGGTCCCTGGCGCTGCGAGTCAGCAGTGCCAACCATTGTGCCATCGTGCCGCCAGGGTGGAGGTTCGCAATAGTAAATGTTGTCCTTGCATCTCTAGGATTGGTCCATTGGAAAGCAATCGGAAGTGGAAATCTTGGATGATTTCCTCCTCTGACTTCATAAGGAGTGAGGCCAGTTGTAGATGAGCTAATGAGCTCAGTGTAGTCGGGAGCTTTCACAAGCCACTTGACCCTAATATTCAAGGAGCCACAGAGGAGACCAAGCACTGACTTTTCATACCAGGGAATTATAGTAAAGAGCTGCTGGTAATTTTGTTATGGGTATTGCTGTAAATTGCAATAGCAACCACCAGCACCGCTGAAAGAAAAATTACTCATAGATTCTTTCTTTAATAATTGAGGAGGAAAGCATTGATCCATTTAACATATTAATTTAATATCATGTGTTGAGCATTATACACAACAGGAGCAGAATACAGAGGGGTTAGTAAGAAATGTAATTACTTCTTGGCGTATAAACGGATGGGACAACTCGGATATGCAACAGCAATAAGTGTGGTCTAAACCAGCTGTGAGCTTAAATGAACATTAAAAACATTCACTATTAATTAAACATTGTGGATAATTAATAGTGGATATTCATCTGCCAAAGTGTTTTAAATGTTATGTTTCTCCTGATCAATGAAGTTTACCTTCAACAGATGCTTTGCTTCAGTAAGGTTGCGTCACATGACAGTCTAACTTTATGTATGTCATACATCATAAACCACAATTAGGCAATTTAAGCTTATTATTTTGTAAATGTTCCCTCCACAGCTTCACAGATGCTGTATTTTGTCTTGGCATCACTTGAATCATAGAATCCCGACAGTGCAGAAGAAGGCCATTCGGCCCATCGAGTCTGCACCAACCACAATCCCACCCAGGCCCCATTCCTGTAACCCCACACATTTACCCTGCCAATCCCCGGACACTAGGGTCAATTGAGCCAATCAACCTAACCCGCATATCTTTGGAGTGTGGGAGGAAACTGGAGCACTCGGAGGAAACCCACGCAGACGTAGGCACAATGTACAAACTCCACACAGACAGTGACCTGAGGCCGGAATTGAACCCAGGTCCCTGGCGCTTTGAGGAAGCAGTGCCAACCACCGTGCCACTGTATCGTCATAAGTACTGTTAAATAAATCGTCTATGTGGAATGCTAAATCCATAATGGAAATGAGGTGCTGACTCCATATTCAATGTGTTTGCCCCACTGGTGCCTGGAAAATGTTACTACCTGTTCCACCTCCTCCTGCCTCATGCATCATTCCGTAATGTGTCAGCCTTGGCTGCATTGGTCCCACTCCTGCCTCTGAGTCAGTAGGTTGTGGGAGTTAAGTCTCACTCCAGGACTTGAGCACTGAAATCAAAGTTGACATTCTCATGCATGCCATCATTTCAAAGATCAGCAGAGGAATTATCCCTGGTGTCCCGGCCTATATTGATCCCTGCATCATAAAAATTACCGAGTTGCATCACATTGCCGTTTGTGAGAGCTTGCTGTGCACAAATTGGCTTCCATTTCCTGCATTTCAACAATTTTTCATTGACTGTAAATCACTTTGTGACGTACTGTGGTTGTGAAGGGCACAATATAAATGCAAGTCTTTTTTTCCCCTAAGGTGCAGGAACCACAACATTTACTATAACTTAGCAGAATCCATACATTTCATTTGTCCATTAACTGCAAACATGCTCATTTTACAAGTGGTACAATATTGTTTGGCCTTAGTTAAGCTTTAGCAGGTATCCTTGATCGGTTGCTTTATTAATTCCTAAAATCTGCACTGCTTTACATTGCTCCAACTCTCCTAAAGTTTCAGTTGAATCATAGATTCCCTATAGTACAGGAGGCCATTCAGCCCATCGAGTCTACACCGACCACAATCCCACTCAGGCCCTATTCCCGTAACTCCGCACATTTATCCTGCTAATCCACCTGACACTGAGGTCAATTTAACATGGCCAGTCCACCTAACCCACGCATCTTTGGACTGTGGGAGGAAACCGGAGCACCCAGACACAGACACGGGGAGAACGTGCAAACTCCACCGTAAGCAGTGACTCAAGGCTGGAATTGAACCTGGGTCCCTGGCGCTGTGAGGCAGCACTGCTAACCACTTGTGCCAGTTGGATGGGAAGAGGGTAAGGTGATGTGTGGGGGAATAATTTGCCAACATTCACTATATAGGTTCATGTCTCCAGGATTGGCTGCTTGGATGAACACTGAGGGATTGCTGATTCCTGAGGAACCATAAGCCAACATTATTCACTGGTCTAGTTAGAGGAGAGAAGATTGTGGGTAAAACGCTGTAATTTCCTCAGAGCTGCTTGCGTGCTATAATTAGGCTATTGAGTTGGACGATCAGCCATGATCGTAATGAATGGTGGAGCAGGCTCGAAGGGCCAAATGGCCTCCTCCTGCTCCTATCTTCTATGTTTCTATGTGCTACTTGTGGTGTGGTGTAAACAGACTTGACGAAACGCTTACGGTGAAGTTATGGCAGCAGCTCTGATGTAAGTCCCGGCAATGATTCCATTCTATTGAGCATTGCATGGCCAAAGTTAATCCTTGACTTTTGAGGTAATGTGGCCACTGAATGTTCATCAAGAATTCCCTATCCCCTGTGATCAGACAAACTGGAGGTAAGTAGCGCTACTCTCCTTGACCATCATTCTGCTGTGAGGAAACAATATGACGGCCTAACTCTGGAATTCAGGGATAATAAAACAGCACAGTAGGAAGGATTGATTCTTTAATAACATCAATTAGTTTTTTTTTGTCGTTGCATTCATTCTTGGCTAGCTTTTCATCCAATAATGACAGTGCAGAGTATGCATTTACTGTGAGTCTACCATCGCTTACCAATGATAGGTACCGAGGAAAGATTGTTGAATATTTCACATTATCTCAAAATAATTGCTTCCCTCTGTTCCTACATTTCATATTTCTGCAGGTTGCTTTAGAAATATGTAAAGACTGGGACACTGTTTATTTTAAAATTTGACATTAATTTTACCAACAGCAACAAAATAGCCAGCTGCATTAAATGGATATATTAGTGACAGTCCCTGTGTAACACGGCTCAATGCTTGCCAGGTTTATATTTGCAGGCACCTGTCTTAAGCAGCCAATTTTAGTCATAGGTTTCATTACATGGGGTTTTATGTATACTTCTGGGAGCGGTTAGCTATGTTCTTTGAGTTTTTAGTATAATGATCTATTGTGTTGTGTGGATGTGATGAAGTTGACAAGCTCTGAGCCACCTGCTTAAACCAAGTAGTTGAAAAGCCTGTTCATCATCTTTTGTGCAGTGGAATGGTATATGAACTAATGATGTATCACCTCATGATAGTCTCACAAAATATCAAAACGTGCTTTCTTAAAGGTTATTGTAATGACCCTATTACCTTGAAAAAGAAGAGGGGAGGTTAGCATTACCGTGTCTGTGACAATTAAATGAATAAATAAATGTTACTTTTACATATCTAATTAAAAGAAAGCCCATTTTTTCATTTAGAATAATTGTGGACATAATCCCCGCAGAGTGCAAAAGAAATAATAAAATGTTTTATATATATATCTGTGTGTGTTATCATTTTAATCCTTGTAAAGCAGTATGTCACTTAAATAGATTACAATGTTATAAATGTTTCAATATCAAATTTATTCTTTAAGTCAGATTTACTTATTTTCTTTGAAGTAATGATATTTATCAAGCAGACTTTACATTTCTTCTTTCAAAAGGCACTGTCAGATTTTAACACTCTTCTCTCCCAAATCATTGACTTTTTTGAGCTTATTAGAGCTCTGTCATTCTGTCAAGCTTGTAGCAAATGAAGATAAGTGAAAGCTGTGTCCTTTATTAGGAGCTGCCAATTACTCACTCTCCTTTCAGAAAGCACTTATCAGTTTCTAATTCTTGCTTATCAGATGCTATGGATTTCATACCTATTACATGGACCACCAACAGTGGCATTAAGGCTAGTACAGGCTCTGCATTGTCAACTACCAGCTGGGCACCATGGGATGTCAGTGACAATACGTCTGCTGGAGCTGTCGGGCTGCCTGCACAACACTCCAAGGTGCTTTCAGGAAGGAGGATCTGGATATAGGGAGTGTAAGGTAGGGGGACTTGGCGATACAGCATTTCATGAAAAGTAATAAAATAAATTAGCTTGGGTTAAAGAGGCATGATAATAATAAAAAAAGAATATCTGGGATTAAAGGAAGAAATAATACATTAAACAATTGTGCCTCTGTGGTTTTGTACTTAAATTCTGTTAATCGCCCAAGGTAAAGATTAGCTGCTCTTGTCAATTTAATTCAGCTTCAAGTAAAGCAACAAGGTCACTTTTTCCAGCAACGAGGATTGAGTTGTCATGTAGTTCTAATAGGCAGCACAGGGAATCATTAGTCCACCTCAGCTCAATGACTGATGGGCATTTCACTTCAATCATCTGACCATGCACCAGTGGCCCAGTACTATTGACACCATGTCAGCGCCGAAAGAAGATGCCTTAATCCGCTGAGACACTCGTCGAATTGATTTGACAATCTGCCGTAATGACCTTCTTGTTTTCGTAAAGAATCACTGTTTATCCAGGGCAGTGCTGGTATACTAAATACATTCGATTGTCATGGAAACTCATATCATCACAATCAGAAGCCCTTGAAGTTTCCAGCTGATGATGTAGGTGTCAGACAGTGAATATTGCAGGCATGCTGACAGGTCGCACCAACAACTAAGTGTGCAAAATCACTAATAGGCTGCATGATGTGCTATTTCTTTCCAAGGTGAGACGTAGAGGCAAAGACAACTCTTGGCACTCAGTAATAATAATATAAAAGACAAAGAAAGTCAGATAAGTCTCCTGCTCAGAACTTTGCCTAATTTGTGTATCTACGTAACACACTGTCAAACAAGATTTTTCACCTGCTGGAAAGCTGGAGATTAAACCGACAGTATGGCTCTTCTTGGAGTATAAAGGCTGGATTGAGATTTGGCTGAAAAATCAAATTGACACAACGTTTCTTTTCTTCTTGCAAGCCTTGCCTTGAAATGTAGAGTGTTTTCAATAACATTGCCCAACCAAAGGGGTAGTCACCATTTGGAAGCCAGCTACGGGCTGTTTGGCGCTGCGGGGAGGAGTGACCACGTTGTGCAATGGTGTGAGGCCTGGGCAAGGCCCAGTGATGTTCGCCCCCAACTGCAGCTGGTGGGTTGTGAGGGGGTGGAAACCAAACGGGGAGCTATCCTTCAGATAGCTGGTGTAGGAGTTGCTAAACTCGCTGACTGCCACTTTATTGCATTTAGTCACCAGCGACAAAAAGATGTGAGGAGTTTCGCAGCTGCACCTTTCAATGGGACCAGAAAAGAAACGAGCTGTCATTTTTATTCTGATCGTGACACTTGATTAATTACTTGTGAACCAAGTATCTCAGACACATAGGCTTCAGTGGCAGCTGATATCATCTGACATTTTAAGCAATTGTTCAAAAGTTTCCTCAATGTGTGAAACACATCCAATGAAATATTTATGCAGATTGGAACTTTGAAGCTCAAGCAAAAATATCAAAGTCTGAAGTATCAGAATCCCAGAGATGTATCTGTCAGTTTAAATTCAGATTCCTAAATTTAAATACTGATGTCAAGGTTCCTTCTGAACTTGGGCTGAGGGTGAGTAATGAGAAAATAAGAACCAAAGAAATAGCAGCTGGAGTAGACCAGTTGCCCCCTGGAGTCTGCTCATTCAAGATGATCATGATTGGGGTGGCACGGTGGCACAGTGGTTAGCACTGCTGCCTCACAGTGCCAGGGGCCCAGGTTCGATTCTCGGCTTGGGTGACTGCCTGTGTGGAGTTTGCACGTTCTCCCCATGTCTGCGTGGGTTTCCTCCGGGTGCTCCCATTTCCTCCCACAGTCTAAAGATGTGCAGGTTAGGTGGATTGGCCATGCTAAATTGCCCCTTAGTGTCAGGGGGACTAGCTAAGGTAAATGCATGGGGTTATGGGGATCTGGTCTGGGTGGGATTGTGGTCGGTGCAGACTCGATGGGCTGAATGGCCTCCTTCTGCACTGTAAGATTCTATAATTCTATGATCCACCTGGTTGTGGCCTCAACTTCACTTTCCTGTCTGTACCTCATAATCCTGGACTCCCTTCAAGGTCAAAAAGTTAATGAATGTCAGGTGAAGTTTAAATCATTTGTGTTCACCTCAACTAAGAATTATGGATTTGAGCCCTCCAACTTCAGTTGGTATGAGTTCCATTAATTCAGTCAGGATGGTGCATAACAAGAGGTAAAGAATTATATCTTCAGAATGCTGGAAAATCTCAGCAGGTCTGACAGCATCTGTGGAGAGAGAATACAGCCAATGTTTTGAATCAACGTATTTTCGAATCAATAGCTTTTTCCCAGGGTGGAAGAGTCAATTACTGCAGGGCATAGGCTTAAGGTGTGAGGGGCGAGGTTTGAAGGAGATGTACGAGGCAAGGTTTGCACACAGAGGGTGGTGGGTGCCTGGAACTCGCTGCCGGGGGAGGTAGTGGAAGCAGATACGACAGTGACTTTTAAGGGGCGTTTTGACAAATGCATGAATAGGATGGGAATGGAGGGATACGGTCCCCAGAAGGGTAGGGGGTTTTAGTTCAGACAGGGAGCATGGTGGGTGCAGGCTTGGAAGGCCGAAGGGCCTGTTTCTGTGCTGTAATTTTCTTTGTTCAAGATGACCTCTGGATCAGCTCTGATGAAGAGTCACCCTGACTCAAAATTGCTGTCCTTTCCTGATCTGGCCTAAATGTGACTCCAGATCCTTAAAATTCCCTCTGAAGCGGCCGAGCAAGCCACTCAGTTGAAGGGCAATGAGGGATGGGCAATAAATGCTGGCCCAGTCAGTGATGCCCACGCCCCATGTATGGATTTTTAAAAAATTTAGCGATCTTGTACAGGAACAGCAACAAATATCCAGCACAAATGGTATCTTTCTCCTTCACATATGCAGCATGATGGGACTGATCTGAGTGTTCTATTAAAATAGGACACTATTTTAAAATAAGCCACAGGAAAAAGGGATATAGAGCAAATTTAACGCCATGATTAGTTAGTTGAACCATTAAATTGGAAGGACTTTTGCAACGTGTTGATATTATTGGTTCATGGGCTTTACTCCATTCATTTTGTAGAGCAGAGATACAGTGTTCATATTAATGCTGATTTTACAAGGTCCTGGCAGCATCCTGGGTCTTACGAGCAGTTTGCACATATGCAATCTATTCCCTCGCTCGTTTTTCCGACAGGAAGTTTGCGGCCAAGAAGTGAGAATACCTCACAAATGTGCATCTTTTCAACAATTAAATCCCATCATTAAAGATCCCTTTGACAATTTCAAGCAAGTCTACCTGCACATATGAGCCATTCATAAAGACTGGGTGTAGGATCCAACACACTCAATTAGTGAGATGGTGACTATGACATAAGTAATTTTTGGTTTTAGCTTCTTGAATTCTGTCTTGGTATATGTGGGATTAAAGGCAGATTTACTCATAATTGTAACAATTAATCAAGTTAATCTGGGAGATGATTTATCTGCATTGATGGGGAAATTATACAAGGGGAAAAAAAAAACCACTCAGTTCAATTCAAATACAAACATGCAGTGTGATTTGTTCAGGTCCAAATGAAATGACAACATTTTAAATTGAGTTTGCAAATCTCTGGATATTATTTCAAAGCTGCATATCAACAATTTTTAAATCACCATGTCTTACCTGGAACCTTCAAAGCAAGGCTGTCTAGTAGTTCTGAAGGATGATGGACAAGGCATATTTCTACAAATGGTGAAAGCACAGTATAATGGCAGATAAAATTAGCAACAATATCCTAGGTGGTGGGATATTTGTTATTGTCTATGATACCAAAAGCCTAGCATGCCTTAACCGTGGCCAAAAGATATTGCTCTACCATTTCAATTCACTTACTTTAGTTTGCTCATTTTAGTTCAAGCCAAAAACAAAAATATCGTGTTACCTTTCAAAAAATGAAGTGAACCAATAAAGTTTAAAGTTAATTCATTAGTATCACAAGTGGGCTTCCATGAAGTCACTGTGAAAATCCTCTAGTTGCCACACTCCGACGCCTGTTCGGGTACACCGAGGGAGAATTTAGCATGGCCAATGCACCTAACCAGCACATCTTTCGAACTGTGGGAGGAAACCAGAGCACCCGGAGGAAACCGGGGAGAATGTGCAAACACCGCACAGACAGTGACCCAAGCTGGGAATCGAACCTGGGTCCCTGGCGTGTGAGGCAGCAGTGTTAACCACTGTGCCAATGTGTCGCTCATCAACTGAAGTAATCTTTAAAAAAATGTTCTCTGCTTATCCTGAGCATACGATGAACGTTAAAAGGTGAAAATACTCCTGAGCATGTAAACACTTACGGGCTGAATTTAAACTTAAGGGCCTCATTTGGCCTAGGACTAGGAATGCTGACCTCAACCCTTCCCAGCCCAGATTTATGGGAGAGTCGGGAGAGTGAGTGATATCCACCCAGTGCCTTCCCGCCCATTAAATGCCCCATTCTTGCCTCCCAGCCTGGCCCTGGTTCTGGGCGGGGATTGAATTCTGCCCTATTGATGAGGATAGTCTTAAATACATTCTTCTCCATGCATTGAGTCGGGTAGTGGGGTAACCATGTCTACTGACTTGAGGATTTTCCCAAGGCAAGATGAATACTTAATTAATTTTGATCACTGCTGACATTTGAAGTTGCACCTTATACACATATTAAGGATTGGTAATCATCTGAGGATTTGCAATGCACTGCATCATTGAATGTGGATAACACATTGGCCAACAAATACAGGTTCACTGACCATAGCCATGCTGCAGTTGTCACAATAAGGGACCAGACTGGACAGGCCTCCAGTACACGTACCTGCTCATATCCAAGGGGAATGTAACGTTACTAAATCTGCTTCACTTGGTCGACTGCCACCAACTTGCGCCATGTGGTACACACTGACCTGCAAAGAACATCTGGAGCAGCGACAATTCTTCTCAGCTGGATTTGAAGGTTGCCACAACACGGGACTTTCATGTCCATTTCAAACTCAGGAGACACCTATCACAGCAGACATTGTTTACACCCGTATCCGATAAGCAATGAATATTATCTTAATGGATGCCTCCCCCTCTAAATGAACATGCATTTTCCAATTAAAAATAGGCATTAACTGGTCAGCTTGTTGGAGCGCTGCTCCTTCGTCCTCTGACGAAGGAGCAGCGCTCCGAAAGCTAATGGTATTTGCTACCAAATAAACCTGCTGGACTTTAACCTGGTGTTGTTAAAACTGTTACTGTGTTTACCCCAGTCCAACACCAGCATCTCCACATCAGCTTGTTGGGTGGCAGGGTTATTTAAATACAAGATGTTCATGTGGCCAATCTCTTGGTGTCCATGAATGATCGCTACTCAGATGACACCTGACGACAGTAATACCATCATATACGCCACTGACATTACCCAGGAAACGACAATTCATTGTGTGGCACTTCGTGAGTTTGAATTCAGAGCTTTTTGAGGTTTTCTGGAAACAGTGGTGCCATTTTGGTTACATTGCAGCACTGATGGACGAGTCTCCAGTGGCAACGCTATAAAAATACAGCAGAACTCAAAAATGCATTATCCTTACAAAGGGCTAGATATGTACAGCTACACCAAAAGAGCTAAGAATACAGTGCTGTAGTAACAATCGAGGAGGATATTGGGCAGGATACAGGAACTGTATATTCATAAGCAGGCTGTTTGACAGAAGCTCAGGTGTGCAAATGCTGGCAGTTCACATTTAAACCTTCTTACCCAATGTCACTGCAGTGAATAATTGCCCCCCTTCATGATCATGTAGCAGTACTGATAATGGGTGAAGCCTTCACTACAAAGCCACTGAATAAATAGTGTCTGTCACCACAGCTCTCAGGCATCAGTAGAGTCAGACACCTGAGCAAAGCTGAAAGCTCTTTCAAGCTCATTGTGTATCATATTTACCCCGAGGCCAGTGGTGGAAAGAATCCGCACTTTAAAATAAATAGGAAATTCTCCAATGACATTGAATCTCTGATAATTACTGAGGTTTCCTATTATTGATGTGCGCCACTTCATCAATCTGGAGTTTATGTATGAATATCTTCCATGCTCTACATTTACAAATCTAAGACATTTTGAATAGCGTTCTATTAACTCAGTTCACTTCAGGGCAGGGGGGAAGAAACAACAATCCTTGTTTAGAAATAAATAGGAAAAAGGTGGTGTTTTTAACCTGTGCGGTGCTGGATCTCATTATTCAATGGCTGCGCTTTTCCCACAAAAAAACGAAAGACCTTACAACCACATCCTGCCCGTCTTTCGGTGTGGCAAGGTGGCAAGATTGGGCAGAAGAGGAAAAATCAGGTTTGTGCCCAGTTTTTTGCCTCCCACTATTGTACCGACACAGTTTTGCCGACGGATTCGGCAAGCCAGTTTAAATATTAATGACATGCTTTGTGTGTCATTAACAAGTCCCGGGCTCACTTACCTTTGCCACCTTGCCAGTTGAGGTTCTCTCCGGTGAGAGTCACGTATGGCACATCAGGGACCAAATGTGATGGTCTCACCGGGGATTGGGGGGGGGGGGGATTGGATGCCATTGAAGCCCCGGGTGTTGGTGCACGGCCAGGCAGTGCCCATGGGGCCATGCCAACCTGGCAGTGCCCACGGGGCACCCTGGCACTGCCCACTGGGCACCCTGGCACTGCCCACCAGGCACCATAAGCATGCCAGGGGCAGTGCAAGAGTGGGGGCAGGGCCAGAGTGGGGCGGAGCTATGACATGGGGGAGGAGACAAGGGCGGAGCACCGCAGGGGTGGGAGGGAGGGAACTCTGCTTGTAACTAATTGTTAACTGTGCGTGAGTTTGGGATGGAGTATGGGGGAGGGGCAACATTTGATGACAATGTCAAAAAAAGCTTTCCGTCATCTACATCATATTTCCGCTGATTTTTCCCTGGAGACATTTTACTAGCTGATACAGTAGATTGACACATTATTAATTAACCATTCTTTGTCATGTTATAGTCCTTAAAGAGGAAATGAATTCTATTCAACTACAAAGTGAATCATAAGGAATAATTATGTGATATATATGTGTACACTCAAATGTTCCAGGCAGTGAGAGAACAGACTTTGATAAATTTGGAATTGTGTCTGGTGGGATATTCTGAGGTCCTGCATCGGGGCAGTCATATTTCCATTCATTCCTCATCAATAATCATAGCAACATTTAATGATGCAATCAGACTTTGATTTACGCGCCCATGCTTTATTGGAATTCATTCTGAATTTCTGAAGCTGAAAATTAGCAAGGCTAGATCTCTCTACTCCATCCCAGCCCCATTCTGGAGCCCCTATTTACCAGTGCTGTTGCTACTACACAGTGTGAAATGGTTGGGTGTGGCTAAAGCTGGGAAGAAGGAGAGTGCCTAGCCACAGGAGATGGAGGTGCTGCAGTAGCCGCATGGTTTGGGGTGCGATAGTGGTAATGTCAGCTGGATCTGGTTGGGGGTAGTGCCACATGGCCTGGGAGAGAGGGGCAGTGCCAACATGGCTTGGAAGGGGAAGCGGCCGGGGCAAGGGCAGGGAGGGGGAACAGATGGGGAATGCTAGCATGGGCAGGGGAGGAGAGGGACAGTGTCAATGTGGACTTTGGTGCAGCAGCATGAACTGGCGGGAGGACATGGGGAGTGCGAGCGTGGACTGAGGGGGCACAGGGGAGTGTAAGCTTAGACTGGGGGGCACAGGGGAGTGTAAGCTTAGACTGGGGGACACAGGAGAGTGCAAGTTTGGACTGTGGGGGGCACAGGGGAGTATGAGCTTGGACTGTGGGGGGCACAGGGGAGTGTGAGCCTGGACTGGGGGGGCACAGGGGTGTGGGCTTGGACTGGGGGAGGGCGGAGGGTAGTGCGAGTGATTGGAGAGCGAAGGAGGCATGCTAGCGTGGACTGGAGAATGTGCATACAATTTTCAATTTATTACAATAAACCTTGGGGGAGGAGAAAAGTCCAGTTTGCAATCTTGCAATATAGTTGCACAATAGTCCCCACATGTTTACAAGGTGCAACCTGTCATGATGCCCAGTGTAAAGCATAAACAGTGAAACAGGACACGAACAAGAGACACAAGTAATGATATATAGTTAGTTCCTTTTATGACATTTAACATGGAAATTCAATGCAATATTTTAGTAGATCAATAGTTCCTTTTGCTCCTGTCTTTAGAAAAATAATTTACTCAATGTTATTGAAAATTAAAACTAAGCATCAGATTGATTTACCTCATCTTAATTTTAAACACAAAAGCAATTCTATTAAGATGTCAATAATGTCTAAATTTAGCACCGCAATTTCTTCCTTCTAGCCTGCAAAAAAAAAATTTGAATGCTCAATATTTATAAAGCCCCTGGAAACATTGTAATTATCCCTGGAATACATTTATGAAGAAAGCATTGTAACTTCTTCTCTGAACGTTGAAAGGAATACAACAAAACTTCTCGAAAGCTGCTTTGGTTAATGAGAAGGTTTTTCAGAGTGAAAACAAACGCGGCGCCTTTAAAAGGGTTGAGATTAGATTTGTAAACTCATCACAATACAGCTCCTGTTATAGTGAGACAGTGACACGTGCAAGGTGCTGTCAATAAACCTGCTGCCAGATTAACCAACTGATCAATCATCTTCAGCACAATCGATCAGAATTGGTTCTGCCTGCGTGCACATCCTGGGGGCCAGTTTATCTTCAATCAATCATTTTTAAACCACCTCACAAGTAGGTTTTAAGCAAATGATTGATTTGAATTAATAAGCAACTTTTGTGTGGGCATAGCAAAGCCATTCAGTTCTATTCGTAGGAAAAAACCGAGGAATGAGGTTATAGGAATTCTCTCCATCATAGTCACCACACCATTGTGCCGTGTCTGATGTCTGAAAGGCCACAGTGCGCAGTTGGAGCATCTTTCTCTCAAGTTCTCTGAGCACAGGGCGGGCAAATCTTCCCATTCATGGGCCTCAGATTACGGGAGAGTGCAATTCTTATGTCAAAGAAAAGTACAGCACAGGAACAGGCCCTTCGGCCCACCAAACCTGTGCTGATCATGGTGCCCTAACTAAACTAAAAAAAAACCTTCTGCCCTTACTCGGTCCATATCCCTCTATTCCCTCCCTATTCATGCACCCATCCAGATGCCTCTTAAATGTTGCTAATGTGCCTGCTTCCACCACCTCCTCCAGCAGCACGTTCCAGGCACCCACCACTCTCTGCGTGAAAAACTTTCCTCATCCATCTCCCTTAAACTTTCCCCCTCTCACCTTCAACCTATGCCCCCCCGTGTAATTGACATTTCCACCCTGGGAAAGAACCTCTGACTATCCACCCTGTCTATGACTCTCATAGTTTTGTAGACCTTGATCAGGTCTCCCCTCAGCCTCCGTCTTTCCAGTGAAACAGTGTCTGTTCCCTGTTTTACCCTTTTAATAAGATTGTTAATCTCCCAACTAAAGAATTGGCTTGAGACAATCCAAATATTTTGGGCCTTCAAGATGCATCAGAAGGGGCGGCACAGTGGTTAGCACTGCTGCCTCACAGCACCAGGGACCCAAGTTCAATTCCCGGTTTGGGTCAATGTCTATGTGGAGTCTGCACGTTCTCCCCGTATCTGCATAGGTTTCCTCTAGGTGCTACGGTTTCTTCCCGCAGTCCAAAAGACGTACTGGGTTAGGTGCATTAGCCATGCTAAAATCTCCCTCAGTGTACCCGAACTGGTGCCAAAGTGTGGCAACTGGGGGATTTTCACACTAACTTCATTGCAGTGTTAATGTAAACCTACTTGTGACAAATCAATTAATTAATTAAATTAAAAAGCAAACAGCTTAATCTGGTTAGTTGGTCTGAATTCAAATCTAGTTATCCAGGGGTGATGAGGCAACAGGACAGTAACTGTGTATCACTCAGTCCCTACTTTCCATTTGGCTTTGAACAGGACATCTGATGGATGTGTTATCATGTAATTTCCATATATAAGATTGAAAGTTATGAGAATGTTTGCCTTCCCAGGTTTTTCCAAGGTCAGGATTGAAACCTATAATGATATAACTCAACCTTCCTTCACTAGAAGTTGAACATCTGCAATACTTTGTCATAGATCATTTTGCTTTCAAAGGGCTTTTAATTTTATTGCAGTGTTATATCTACAGATGGTCCAGCTGCAAAATTAGCCCCAGTACACCGAGATCACTGGTTGGCCAATTTTGAATCGAAGGAACTGACTAGAAATTGCCAATTATAATTTGGATGTTCATAAAAGGAGAGTCTGATTGGCTAAAATCTGGGCTAAACCCAGGAGAAAAGAATCAACAGTTTCTGCAGAAGAAGAACATTATTTTGTCAATTAAATTTAATTTATAAAGCAACAAACTTAGAGTGACAATCAGAATTGTAAAGTCTTTCTCACACAACTGTCTATTTTAGTACCGCACATCACTTTATTAAAACTAAAGCCCAGATACTGTTTAAAAAAACACAATATTCCCTCTCATTCAGTAAGGGAAAGAGTTCAGGCAGAATGTAATCTAACACTAATTGGTTATTGTACTGACACAGGGCACCGGAATGGCTAGCATGGGAAATGAAAATGTATCTTCTTTTTTCCATTATTAAATGAATGATCTTTACAGTTACACAAGTTGTCATTTTGATGAGGTGAAGAGGACTTTTAAAATGACAACCATTGCGAGTAAGCTTTTATATCATTGGTTCAGGAACGAGTTTTGTTCTTAGACTAGGGTTGGGGCAATGCAATCTTCATCCAACGATGCCACATGTGGCATACCGTCAATGAGTACAGGAAAGGAAAATGTTTAATTCACTGTGCAGTGTCATTGACTACCTCAACAAGACCCACTAACATGGAAAAAATAAAGTTACAACTCTTAATTAGCAACCAGGAGAAACAGACTTGAAATCCTCTTGAACTGTGCATTTGATGATAGAAATGGCAATTGATCCAGCAAATTGCAATTTACCCAACCATTGACTTTGAATTTTGCTACTGTACATGTCACAAGGAAAACTGTTAGTACATGCTAGTGGAATGAGACCAAGATGTACTGAATTTTATTTCATATAGGTAGGTGGTAAACGAGGTCTTTTTTCCAGTCATGACATTTTGGCTTCTGTTGCCATTCGTAAGTAGAGAGAACAGCCTTAGAGGGTAATGAGTTTTACAACAATAGCCACAATTTATACTGACTGCCGCAGGAACGTAACTAAACCATATGCAAAATAATAATAGTTAGGCATGGGTGTTCAATTCTGGTCGCCACACTACTGGAAGGATATGGAGGCTTTGGAGAGGGTACAGAAAAGATTTACCAGGATGTTACCTGGCATGGAGGGCATTAGCTATGAGGAGAGGTTGGAGAAACTTGGTTTGTTTTCACTGGAATGACGGAAGTTGAGGGGCGACCTGCTAGAAGTCTACAAGATTATGAGGGGCATGGACAGAGTGGAGAGTCAGAAGCTTTTTCCCAGGGTGGAAGAGTCAATTACTAGAGGGCACTGGTTTACGTTACGAGGGGCCAGATTTAAAGGAGATGTACGAGGCAAGTTTTTTTACACAGAGGGTGGTGGGTGTCTGGAACTCGCTACCGGGGGAGGTAGTGGAAGCAGATACGATAGTGACTTTTAAGGGGCGTCTCGACAAATACATGAATAGGATGGGAATGGAGGGATATGGTCCCCGGAGGAATCGGGGGTTTTAATTCATTCGGGCAGCATGGTCAGTGCAGTCTCAGAGGGCCGAAGGGCCTGTTACTGAGCTGTAATTTTCTTTGTTCTTTATTCTTTGTTCTTTGTGTTGCCAGGTTGCAATACATTCAAACGTCTTTTTTGGTTACAAGAAAGCTTCACAACCTCAAATGCATTTGAAGTTTTTCTTCTTAACTTGTGTTTCAGGGAATCAATTATATACATTGAGTACTTTCCTTTTCCTACAGTCTTCAGGAACATGCAATGATTTATTGAGCTGGGGTATTAGTAAAGCTGTGTGTAGTAAGAGGACAAATATATTTTACATAGTGAGCATACTTGGACCTTATGGTGGACAATAGACCAGTCGTTATGAAGAAGAAAGGAACATAGGAGCATGAATAGACTGTTTGGCCCTTTACCAAACAGACTGATCTGGTTGTGGCCTGAGCTCCACTTTCCTGTCTGTCACCACCCCCAACTCCAGCCCACAACTCTTGACTCTCTTGTTTAACAAAAACCTGTCTAACTCTGTGTTGGATACATTCAAACACCCAGCCTCCACGACCTTCTGAGGAAGAGAATTCCACACACCTTTGGGAGAAAAAGATTCTCCTCGTCTCTGTCTTAAGTTTTAGTGCATCCCAGTTTCCGCCATACTCAAGGGAAATAGTGATGATGGAGTAGGGCTAGCTCTGAGAAATTGCACATTTCACAGTGATAATGTGGACAGTTTGGTCATTTTAATCAGTGTAACTGTGTGGCCTTTCCAAAGTCCAAGCTTTTACATTTTGAATGCAGCCACTGAGTTTTTGGAATCCTGGCTCCCAATCAGCCCCCACACAGCTGGTGAGTTTTGCAGCCACGTTTTGTCACAGTGAGGAGAAAGGGTTTGCAAGATTACTATTTTTTTGTATTTAAATTTCAATTTCTCCTTTCTATTTACACAGAAACATACATAGGAAATAGAAGCAGGAATAGGCCATTCGGCCCCTTGAGCCTGCTCTGCCATTCATTACGATCATGGCTGATCATCAAATTGGCTGATCCCACCTTCCCCCCATATCCCTTGATCCCTTTAGCCCCAAGAGTTGTATCTAATTCTTTCTTGAAATCACACAACGTTTTGGCCTCAACTACTTTCTATAGCAGTGAACTCCACACATTCACCGCTCTCTGGGTGAAGAAATTTCTCCTCACCTCAAAATAGGACCTCTAGTTCTGGACTCCCTCATCATCGGGAACCTTCTGAATAAGCTGTATCTACCCTGTCTAACCCTGTTAGAAGTTTATACATTTTTATGAGATCCCCTCTCAATCTTCTAAAGTCCAGTGAATATAATCCTACCCGACTTAGTCTCTCCTCATATGACAGTTCTGCCATCTCAGGAATCGGAGCACTTCCTCTTTAGCAAGAACATCCTTCCTCAGATAAGGACATCAAAGCTGCACGCAATACTCCAGGTGTGGCCTCACCAATGCAGTAAAACAATTGCAGCAAACCATCCCTATTCCTATACTCAAATCCTCTCGCTGTGAAGGCGAACATGCCATTTGCCTTCTTTAACGTCTGCTGTACCTACGCGCTTGCTTTCAGTGACTGATGCATGAGGACACCAAGGTCTCGCTGAGTATCCACCTCTCTCAATTTATACCCATTCAAGTAATAATTTGCCTTCCTATTTTTGCTATTGAAGTGGATAACCTCACATTTATCCACATTATGCTGCATCTGCCATGCACATGCCCACTCTCTCAGCCTGTCCAAATCACACTGAAGCATTTCTGCTTCATCCCTCTCTGATGAAGGCATCGAAGCAATTGGAAAAAAGAGAGTATTTCACTTTAAAATGATAGCCTCTCCATTCCGCATTTATACTATAGTCCCAGAAACAATTTCAAATTGTTTTGGATTCATCTTATCGAAGAAGCCTTGAGTCGACATTCAACTCCAAAGTCACCCCAGTAATGCACTTTTGATAATTAATTATTACACATATCATGTTAGTAAGAATTAAGGTTCTAATGACTTGGCGGCACAACCATTTCTTTTCAAATCCAGTAAAAAAGAAGTTGAAATACTTGTGGGCCCATGTTTCCCAGTAACAACTGAAAATGGTCTTTGCTTTAATTTTTAAAAGATGTAGCTGTGTTATTGCAGGATTATCACATGCGTGAATTATTATTTTTAACATCAGATCTGTAGCTGTGAAATTACTAATGCCACCTGTATAATAAATATTTTTACTAGATGTGATTTCCTTTCAGGATTTGTTCCTGGACTTCCTCAACTTCCATGGTAGAGATTGAGTAAAGTGATAAATGACTGTTGGTTACATCGCAACAAAAATGCCAAATGAAATCTCTCTAATGTTTTTATGGTGATCGTGCACGGTTATCAAATTTAAAGCGTTTTCCCAGCGGCAGTAAACGTACAATATTTCGAAGGCTGGCTTCACCATAATATAAATGAATGAATTGTTGTTTGATAAAAAAAGGTTACACAAGGAACCAGTTAGTGGCTGCATGAGTCAATAAAACTTCAGATGAACGACATTAGAATATTCAAACATAAGTTACTATTTACCTCTGATTTATGTCCAGTTCACCAAGAACCCACTCAGCACTGACTAATAAAACAGGCCTATAGCAGTGCCGTTCTGGTGCTGGGCAGTAGAGGGTGCATTTACCTATTCATATTCCCACTGCAATTGTCTTTCTCTATCTCCCACAGTCCTCAATGACTCCATCAGCAGACGATACTTGGACAATCCCAAGCAGGAAACTGAGTCCTGTTGCCCCTTTGCACGTATCAAAATGATATTCAGAGGCATTGCCCCATTTGCTCAGTTTTGGGGTATTTAGGGGTGATATACTCTATATCCAAATCAAGTTTAGTCAGAAAGTCATGCGTTGTCACTTAGAAGAATTTGAATCCCTACAGTGCAGAAGGAGACCATTCGGCCCATCGAGTCTGAACCGACAACAATCCCACCTAGCCCCTATCCCCGTAACCGCACATATTTAACCTACTAATCCCCCTAACACGAAGGGGCAATTTAGCATGGCCAATCAACCTAACCCGCACATCTTTGGACTATGGGAGGAAACCGGAGCACCTGGAGGAAACCCACGCAGACACGGGGAGAACATGCAAACTCCACATAGACAGTGACCCAAACTGGAAGTCAACCCGGATCCCTGATGCTGTGAAGCAGCAATGCTAACCACTGTGCCACCGTGCAGCCCCAAATTGCTGCTTATGAATGAATGTATGCCGTTGAAGGTGTATTTATATGATGACCCGTGTGAAACAAAAAGCATTGAAAGGGATCTGAGACTGCATACAGAGCATTATTGTAAATCCAAATTGGAACTGATTGAGTAGAGAGCTGAATAGATTTCCCA
This sequence comes from Mustelus asterias, assembly GCF_964213995.1. Classification (NCBI taxonomy): domain Eukaryota; kingdom Metazoa; phylum Chordata; class Chondrichthyes; order Carcharhiniformes; family Triakidae; genus Mustelus; species Mustelus asterias. The sequence continues at coordinate 14,127,240 of NC_135828.1, read as the reverse complement.
TTAGTTTAGAACTTATCCTAATTTATATCTGAAGGTTGGTGATATGATTCTTTAGAAATCTTAGATAGGTTATTGGTGTTACTGATAAAAGAATTGGGATGTGGGCCTTGCTTCACAGTTGATGTTAATTGCTCTCCTCTTGCGACCTGGGAAAGCCAAGAGGTGGAGATGCTGGCGTTGGACTGGGGTGAGGTGGTAACCTGGTGTTGTGAGACTTCTTACTGTACCTGGGAAAGTTCTGGTGGTGGGTTGCCCTCCTGAATCAGTTATCAGTTCTGATACAATTGAGTCTTCAGAGAGCAGTTCTGGAATCATATAAAGGACAGCCCAGCAAGCTTAGCAACTTCTCTTCCTGAATGGACTTTAGGAAACTGATTGGGTCCCAACTCTCCGCCCTGTTACTAGGCACGTTCATACCTAGTAACAAGAAATACCAAAAATGTAATAAAGCCAGCAGGTTAGAAGCCAACAGCATTTCAAAGGCATCTCACAGGATGTGAATCTCCCAGTAATGAGATTAGCAGTTTTGTCGACAGACCAGAAGAGTACATCGTCCTGCCAATAGGAAACACCTTAGTTAAATGAGAAAACGCTGGAAAATCTCAGCAGGTCTGGCAGCATCTGTAAGGAGAGAAAAGAGCTGACATTTCGAGTCCAGATGACCCTTTGTCAAAGCTTTGGCAAAGGGTCATCTGGACTCAAAACTTCAGCTCTTTTGTCTCCTTACAGATGCTGCCAGACCTGCTGAGATTTTCCAGCATTTTCTCTTTTGGTTTCAGATTCCAGCATCTGCAGTAATTTGCTTTTACCTTAGTTAGACGATTGATCCATCAAGAGGAGGCAGACATATGATAATCTTTTAGAGCCACAGGAGCAGACTAGAAGAAGACATCATCCTGCTAATAAAAACACCTTAGTTAGACAATTGACCCATCAAGAGGAGGCATAAAATTGTAAGTTTTAAGAACCAGAGATGCTGAGGAAACAGATAGCAAATACGCAGAGAGAACCATCAACAGGAAGAACAATATAATTGCCCACCTTTCATGGAAGCAGACAGGTAGAGTCCACCAAGCAGCCTGTAAGCAAGTTCCAGCTGGCAGACCAGAAGCAAGAGTGCGGAAACCTTCGTGGAGGCAAAAAAAACCACAGGCGGGATTTTACAGCCTCGCTCGACCCGAGGCTGCAAAAATCCCACCGAGGCCAACGGACATTTCCATTGTCCGCCCCTTTTCTGCTCCGATTCCGTGGCAGGCAGAGTAGTAGAATTCCGGTGAATATCTTTGCTGAACCAAGAAGAGACATTTCCTAGAAAAACTCTTCAATCATGTACAATGTGGTAACCATAAGCTGGCCTTTACTTATAGATCCATTGAATTGGATGTTGCTCAGGAAGAAGGAAGTCCTGAAAGATTTCAGTTCTGGTAAATATACTTTGGATCAAAAAGGGTAATTTCTACATAAACTTTATGGGTTTGATTAGTAGTTCCTACACATAAATGTCTTAGATCCTTCTAGTACTGTTTGTGTTTACGTGTTTTTTCTTTATTAGAATAAGTAGCCTTTAATAAGTGTTATACTACGACTGGGCTGGTTACTTTCTCTCTGGGTCTTGCATGTGACTCCTCACACCATTCCATTAAACAAAATTACACACCACCACAAACCGGTGTTCCAGGTTGGGAGACACTTACTGATAACATCAGCCAGGGTCATGACACCCCGCATTTCACCTCAGACCCCACCATTTATTCTCACCATCGCCCCACCCCCAATCCTGGATCATCTCTCCTACCCTCACCCACAATCGCTGATCCCCACTCCCCATCTCTCCTCACCATCTCCCCTCACCACCTCCTCACCATCTCCCCTCACCACCTCCTCACCATCACACCTCACCAACACCGCATCATCTCTCCTACCCCACCCACAATCGCTTACATCCACCCTTCATCTTCCCTCACCACTTCCTCACCATCCCTCCATCACCATCCCCCTTCATCATCTCCCCTCACCACCCCCTCTCCACCCAGCCATAATCTCACCTTACCACACTCACCCCTTCATCACATCACCACTCCCACCCCCCCCCCTCCCCCAACCCACTCCCTCCCCACCCCAACCACCCCCATTCCCCACCATCAGCTTATTCTGGATAGCGGGTTCTCTTCAGAGCGTAAGAAACTGTGGAGTGCTATATCTGGCTTTCTAGGTTGATAATTTGGGTTCAGAGGCTTAATAGTTCAAGGTCTGTTTGTCTGAAAATCTGATAAAGCTGATTTATCTAATCTTTTAAACGAGAGAATGTGAAATTGTATTACTCAATCTGTATTGAATACTCATCATTTGAGAAGTGGAACGCAATTGAATCATCAACTGTTCCATTAGGGAGCTTCAAAGAGTAATTTACCAGAGAGATTGCTGTACACATCTGATTCACAAACCTTAATATCACCGCTCTAAAACAAAACTCCTTACTGTCCAACATTGCTTTGTACCTCAGCATGGAAACACCTTGCCCTTGTTTTTAACTCCTTCATGGTTTGAACTATCCCGAACTCTGTCATCTCCTTCAGCACTCCATCCCTTCCCTCCTCTGAATACGCAATTCCTTAGGTTTCTACCAGCTGGGAATCTTCCCTCCCTCCGTCGAGTTCCACCTCTTCAATGTCCCAGCTTCTTCACCTCGTTCCTCCTTTGAAAAATTCCTTCTAACCAACTTCAACTACCCTTTTGGCCACCATGCCTTTGCTTTCATACCTATTTCTTAAGTTGCGTATGAATGATACTAATTAAGAACATTCTCCCTATCAATAGTGCTTATAAAAATGGGGAAATTTCATTCATAGAACAAAGAACAAACAAAAAACAAAGAAAATTACAGCACAGGAACAGGCCCTTCAGCCCTCCAAGCCTGCACCGACCATGCTGTCCGACTTAACTAAAATCCCCTACCCTTCTGGGGATCATATCCTCTATTCCCATCCTAGTCATGTACTTGTCAAGACGTCCCTTACTGTATCCGCTTCCACTACCTCCCCCGGCAACGAGTTCCAGGCATCCACTACTCTCTGTGTAAAAAATCTGCCTCGTACATCTCCTTTAAACATTGCCTCTTGCACCTTAAACCTATACCGCCTAGTAATTGACTCTTCCGCCCTGGGAAAAAGCTTTTGACTATCCACTCTGTCCATGCCTCTCATAATCCTGTAGACTTCTATCAGGTCTCCCCTCCATCGCTCCAGTGAGAAACAAACCAAGTTTCTCCAACCTCTCCTCATAGCTAATGCCCTCCATACCAGGTAACATCCTGGTAAATCTTTTCTGTACCCTCTCCAAAGCCTCCACATCCTTCCGGTAGTGTGGTGAACAGAATTGAACACTATATTCCAAGTGCGGCCTAACTAAGGTTCTATAAAGCTGCAACATGACTTGCCAATTTTTAAACTCAATACCCTGGCCGATGAAGACAAGCATGCCATATGCCTTCTTGACTACCTTCTCCACCTGCATTGCCACTTTCAGTGACCTGTGTACCTGTACACCCAGATCCCTTTGCCTATCAATACTCGGAAGGGTTCTGCCATTTACTGTAAATTCCCTGGGCGTCACAGTAGCACAGTGGTTAGCACTGCTGCTTCACAGCTCCAGGGACCTGGGTTCGATTCCTGGCTTGGCTCACTGTCTGTGTGGAGTTTGTACATTCTCCTCGTGTCTGTGTGGGTTTCCTCCAGGTGCTCTGGTTTCCTCCCACAGTCCAAAGATGTGCGGGTTAGGTTGATTGGCCATGCTAAAATTGCCCCTTAGTGTCCTGGGATGTGTAGATTAGAGGGATTAGCGGGTAAAATATGTAGGGATATGGGGGTAGGGCCTGGGTGGGATTGTGGTCGGTGCAGACTCGATGGGCCGAATGGCCTCTTTCTGTACTGTGGGGTTTCTATGATGATGATTTCTACGATTTCCTATCTGTATTAGATCTTCCAAAATGCATTACCTCACATTTGTCCGGATTAAACTTCATCTGCCATCTCTCCGCCCAAGTCTCCAACTGATCTATATCCTGCTGTATCCTCTGATGGTCCTCATCGCTATCCGCAAATCCACCAACCTTTGTGTTGTCTGCAAACTTACCAACCAATCCAGTTACATTTTCCTCCAAATCATTTATATATATTACAAACAGCAAAGGTCCCAGCACTGATCCCTGAGGAACGCCACTTGTCACAGCCCTCCATTCAGAAACGCACCCTTCCACTGCTACCTCTGTCTTCTTTGACCGAGCCAGTTTTGTATCCACCTTGTCAGCTCACCTCTGATCCCATGCGACTTCACCTTCTGCACCAGTCTGCCATGAGGGACCTTGTCAAAGGCCTTACTGAAGTCCACGTAGACAACATCCATTGCCCCACCCTCATCAATCATCTTCGTCACTTCCTCGAAAAACTCGATCAAGTTCGTGAGACACGACCTCCCCTTCACAAAACCATGTTGCCACTCACTAATACGTCCACTTATTTCCAAGTGGGAATAAAGCCTGTCTTGAAGAATCCTCTCCAATAATTTCCCTACCACTGATGTAAGGCTCACCGGCCTGTAACTACCTGGATTATTCTTGCTACCCTTCTTAAACAAAGGAACAACATTGGCTATTCTCCAATCCTCTGGGACCTCCCCTGTAGCCAGTGAGGATACAAAGATTTCTCTCAAGGCCCCAGCAATTTCCTCCCTTGCCTCTCTCAGTATTCTGGGGATCAGGCCCTGGGGACTTGTCTACCTTACTGTTTCTCAAAAACCCTAATACCTCCTCCTTTTTGATCTCAACATGACTCAAACTATCTACATCCTTTCCCACACTCATCATCCACCAATTCCTTCTCTTTGGTAAATACTGACGCAAAGTACTCATTTAATACCTCGCCCATTTCCTCTGGCTCCACGCATAGATTTCCTCCCTTGTCCTTGAGTGGGCCAACCCTCTCCCTGGCTACCATCTTGCTCTTTATATATGTATAAAAAGCCTTGGGATTTTCCTTAATCCTGCTGGCCAATGCTTTTTCATGACCCCTTTTAGCCCTTCTTACTCCTTGCTTAAGTTTCTTTCTACTTTCCTTGTATTCCACACTTGCTTCGTGTGCTCCCAGTCTCCTAGCTTTGACAAATGCTTCCTTTTTCTCTTTGACTAGGCTCACAATATCTCTCATTATCCAAGGTTCCCAAAACTTGCCATATTTATCCTTCACCCTTACAGGAATGTGCCGGTCCTGAATCCCTATCAACTTACACTTGAAAGCCTCCCACATGCCAGATGTTGATTTGCCCTCAAACATCTGCCCCAAATCTACATTCTTCAGTTCCTGCCTAATATTGTTGTAATTAGCCTTCCCCCAATTTAGCACCTTAACTTGAGGAGTTCAATCAAAAATATTGGAAACCTGGAGAAAAAGGGCATTGGATGATTATTTTGGTTTAATGTCCTACATTAATATAAAAATTAATAGATCATAGATAGAATTATAGTATCCTACAGTGCAGAAGGAGGCCATTCGGCTCATCGCATCTGCACCGACTCTCTGACAGAGCATCTTACCGCGGTCCTATCCCTGTAACCCCACGTATTTACCCCATTCATTCCCCTAACCTACACATCTTGGGACACCAAGGGGCAATTTAGCATGGCCAATCCACCTAACCTGCACATCTTTGGAGTGTGGGAGGAAATCAGAGCACCCAGAGGAAACCCATGCAAACATTGGGAGAAGGTGCAAACTCCACATTGATAGATGCCCAAGGGCGGAATTGAACCCAGGTCTCTGGTGCTGTGAGGCAGCAGTGCTAACCATTGTGCTGCCCATTGGTGCGTTTTTTTATGAAACTGTAAAAACCCCTCTTTAATGATATAGTTGCCAATTCACAAAGCCAGGATCAAGAGTCACTCAGTCAATGGTGCTTATGTACTTGGACCAACATGAAGTTACTGATCGGCAGGTGAATTGCAGGATTATAATTCAATGTAATAATGAATGATTGTTCACTAGGGTTGATTAAATTCTGCTAATTAGTTGACCAATTCCCTACCCCTATTTCACTGGAAGTACACCGGTCATCCTTTACAAAGTTCTACAGGAATTGAAATAAAATGTGACGCTGGTTCAGATGGTTTGGTTTGAGACTGTAACATTTCTAAATCACTGCCTCGTTCTGCCTAACATCTCCCTCTCCCCCATTCTGCGAGCTATTTTAAGGAGCTAGTCACCTCTCTATCATCACACTGACAACTACACAAATAAAAACAAAACCATTGACCCTAAAGGGACACTGTATTTATAGAAAGGTGCTCGACAACTCTTATTTGGTGTGTGGAAGAAAAAGAGATATGAATCATAAGTTGCCCAATTATTGTGTTTTGACATGATGTGTTCTGTGTTTGTCAAACAATTCAGTGAAAAATCTATGCCCCGCCTTAATGCCTTTCTGTTAAACCTTCCAGGTTCTAGTGGAGAAAATTGAACATCCCCTGCCTCTTGGCTGAGAGCTCTGACAATAGGCAGGGGAGGCAATGGCTTAGTGGTATTATCACTAGACTATTAATCCAGAAACTCAGCTCATGTTCTGGGGACCTGGGTTCAGATCCCGCCACAGCAGATGGTGGAATTTGAATTCAATAAAAAATATCTGGAATTAAGAATCTACCGATGATCATGAAACCATTGTCAATTGTTGTAAAAACCCATCTGGTTCACTAATGCCCTTTAGGGAAGGAAATCTGCCACTCTTACCTGGTCTGACCTACATGTGATTCCAGAGCCACAGCAATGTGGTTGACTCTCAGCTGCGCTCGGCAACTAGGGATGGGCAATAAACGCTGGCCAGCCAGCGGTGCCCATGCCCCACAAACGAATATTAATAAAAAAAGACAGGTTTGTTGAAAGTGAGGAATCCCATATTGCCTTTGTGCAAAACCCATTCAGAAATTTCATAGAATTCTCCACATTTTGTATACTGAGTTTGAAAAGTTTTTCAGTAGCTTTGGTCTGGAAGTTCAGAATTTTGCAGACAACACCGCAACTTGCTAGTGACCTTTTGAAAAGCTGCTCCCAAAGATTGAGTGCGTAGATTTCCTCACTTCTGATATTACCTTAGAATTTGCACCATCTATAAGGAATCTGTGGCATCCAACAGCAGGACAAGCTGATCAGATTCAGGGAGATGGTGGCATAGTAATAATGTCACTGGACGAGAAATCCAGAGACCAGGTTCAAATCCCACCACTGCAGCTGGTGGAATTTAAATACAATTAATAGATCTTTAAAGTTTATTTATTAGTGCCACAAGTAGGCTTACATTAACTTTGCAATGAAGTTACTGTGAAAATCCCCTAGTTGCCACACTCCGGCACCTGTTCGGGTACACTGAGGGAGAATTTAGCACAGCCAATGCACCTAACCAGCACTTCTTTCAGACTTTGGGAGAAAACTTGGAGCACCCGGAGGAAACACACGCAGACACAGGGAGAATGTGCAGACTCCGCACAGACAGTGATCCAAGCTGGGAATCGAACCTGGGTCCCTGGCTCTGTAAGGCAGCAGTGCTAACCACTGTGCCATCTGCAATATAAAGCTAGCCTCAGTAATGATGACCATGATAACTATCAGTGATTGTTGTTAAAACCCATCTGGTTCCTACAGTCCTTTAGGGAAGGAAATCTGCCATCCTTACCTGCTCTGGCCTCCAGACCAAACGTGGTTCTCTCTCAGCCAACCTCCAAAATGGCCAAGCAAATTACTCTGTTGAAGGGCAATTAAGAATGAATAACAAATGCTGGCCTAGTCAACGACACTCACATCCCATGAAAGAATAAAGCGGCACGGTGGTGCACTGCTGCCTCACAGCGCCAGGGACCCGGGTTCGATTCCCATCTTGGGTCTCCGTCTGTGTGGAGTTTGTACATTCTCCCTGTGTCTGCGTGGGTTTCCTCCGGGTGGGGTGCTCCGGTTTCCTCCCACAGTCCAAAGAGGAACAGGTTAGGCGAATTGGCCATGCTAAATTCTCCCTCAGTGTATCCGAACAGGCGCCGGAGTGTGGCGACTAGGGGATTTTCACAGTAACTTCATTGCCTACTTGTAACTAATAAATAAACTTTAGAAAACTTTAAACAAAGATTAAAGAAATCTCACAGATAGCAATGCAAAACATTAAAAAGCATTCAGAATAATTCACATCTAAATCATTGTACAGAAAATGAAATGAAAACTGGGGCCATCATAGTATGAAGAGCGAAGTTTAAAAATGCTAAAATAATCTTTAATAAATATTTTTAAATCTGCAATTTTTGAATGTTCTGAGGCAATGAGACTCCACACTTGTAAAACTATTTTTTCAAGATCAGAGAGGTTGTTCATCAATAATTATGACTTCGAATGCAGTTAAAACTCAGTTTGTCCCAACCTGTGCAGCAACTGATGAACCCAGACAAGTAGAGTGGAGTTCTTAGCCTGCCTGGAGTGCAGTCCCCCCAGTCAGCTGCCAGGGGGCTGCCTACAGGCAGTAGGGTCCTAGAGGCTGACTGGAAAATCCCAGTCAGCCTCCGACAACAGGCCTCTAAGTAGCTTAATAGGCTCAACGGCAACCACACTCTCCCCAATGCCACTCGAGGGAAATGGCCCGAGGAAAGGCTGGATTTGGGAAACCGGCCTTTGGGATAATGGCGCAAACCCACCTGTCTCTAATCCCATCCCTGACAGGGGATAAAATATCCAGCTCCAGCTGTTTGCACCCAATGGTGGCTAAGTCTTTTTGATGTGCAAACATGCTGTCCACCCATGCGCCAGTGTGCAATGTGGTCCGATGAAAAGTAAACATGGGGCACTGCATGGAAATGCCAGCCTAGTTTAAGTCCTGAAATCTTAGCATATGGTTCCATACAACCCTCTGATTCAGGTAGGAATAGTGCCACAGAGCCACGGTGGCACTTAGTTCGAGAGTGTTTATATCATTCAATTGGCATAGTTACAGCTAAGTAGAATCCTACAGTCAGAAGGAGGCTATTCGGCCCATCGAGTCTGTACCAACCAGAATCCCACCCTATCCCTATAACCTCATGCATTTACCATAGCTAGTCACCCTGACACTAAGGGGCATTTTAGCATGGCCAATCCACCTAACCTGCACATCTTTGGACTGTGGGAGGAAACCGGAGCACCCGGAGGAAACCCACGCAGACACGGGGAGAATGTGCAAACTCCGCACAGTCAGTGACCCAAGCTGGGAACTGAACCTGTGTCCCTGGCGCTGTGAGGCAGCAGTGCTAACCACTGTGCCAGTGTGCTGCCTGTAAGTATTTTAGAACACAAAAGTTGCATTGTTTGGATTGTGCTTCCTTGATTAAAACTCAAGTGAAGAACTGCATCTTTCCAATATCTTGGTATTTATGGGCAACATAAATTTAGTGATATTCCCTTTGTGGCTAAAGTTTAGCGCATCTGGCTGTGCAGTGTTCAATCTGACTGAGCTGAAGTTGGCTTAATGATTCCCTAAAGCCCACAAGTTACTATAACTGTTGGAAAAATACATGAAAACAACATTTTTTGGATGAAATAGCCCCAGCAGTTCAAATAATGTACAATATCTTTAGAATTTCCATTTGGGTGTTTTTAAAAAGTAACCTCAGGAAGAAAACGTTCGAACTTTAATTTTTAGATTTGTTGATCCACACAATTATAGGCTTAAAGATAAAATATCTGCCACATCTTCACACTCTAACTCTGACACTTCAAACATCTATTTCATACTTTTTATACAATTCCATCATAATCTGTCAGCAGCGTCTGGTGAAAGAGATATTCAATATGATAAAACTGAATATCATGCATGTATGAATGAACAAACTAATGAATGGATAAAATAGTGAAAGCTTTACAGCTTGGAAGGCATTTAACCATGCTACTGTTCCATTTATCATCTTAATTTTTCTAGTGCTGTTCATTTTATCTGACTGGTTAACATCACACTGACATACACAGATATTGGAGCATTTGTTGGAGCATCTGAAGCCTGCAGTTGACAGTACGGTGAAAGAGTTGTGTGCTTTTTTCTTTTGATAGATTGAGCGCAACCGGGCCTTGATTGTGTAGTAACATTGTGGAATCTAAAGTGCTGGAGAAACCCTGATACTCCGTGTCAGTTCCTGAAATTAGATGCGAGACATTAGCAATCCTAAATTTGCATGATTCGGAAATCTGCCCAGATTCAGAGAAAGCCCATCACAATGTGTTCACATTCATTCATCAGTCAACTGTCAGCTTTCCAAAGTACTTTTCTTTTTGCAGGCATTGTTTATAACTTTTCATAGTTCAAGCATAAATGTGAAAACAACATATCAAAGTCATCCTGGTTGTTCTAGTTCCCTCCTCTCCTAGCGATGTTGGCTTTTTTTTTAGGTAGCAGTCTCTTGGCTATTTCCAAGCAGTCATTGTTCCTGCGTGAGGCTAGGCAGCAAGTGTTTGAAGGCTGTTTGTGGGGACAAACTGTGCTGCCCTAATTTTCTGGAGGGTTTTCTTCGCAAAAGAAAAGATTATCTGTGCTATAGGTTCCTTTGGATATTCTCTCAGGTACAGGTGCTGCTCCTGTAACAAGTCTGTTGGGCAAAGGAAATTGGGAACACACAAGGTGCCAGAATTGGAAGTCTACAGATTTATCAGCAGCTTGGAGGCTGTGCATAGACATTTAACTTGCACCAATTGTGGCAGAACAGAGTTGATCTATTATCCATCTATTCACACAAAAATACTGACAAGACCAAAGTCTCCAGTAATTCCCATTGTTGTTCTGCTAGGCTAATGAAATGATTAGAAGTAAGCTGAAATTATCCAATTATAAAGTTAATAGCTGAAGTAGTCTCTAGCCACATCTGTATCACTTAGTAATTCACAAGGAATACTTTATCCACCTGATTTGCACCTCATCAACAAACATTCACTCCCTCCACCACTGACGCACAGTGGCAGCAATGTGTACTGTCTCCAAAATGCACTGCTGGAACTTTGACAGGGTCCAAGACTTGTCGAAAGATCCGTAGACAGCAGCTACCAAACCCACTACCATCTAGAAAAACAAGGACAGCAGACACATGGACTCACCACCACCTGCAAGTTCGCCTCCAAGACATTCACCATCCTGACTTGGAACTACATCGGTCGTTCTTTCACTGTCGCTGGGTCAAAATCCTGAAACCCTCTAACAGCTCCATGGGTGTATCTACACCACATTGACTGCCATGGTTCAGGAAGGCAGCTCACCACCACCTTCTCAAGGACTATCAGGGAATCAATAATAAATGCTGATCTAGCCATTGACATCCACATCCCTGGGATGATTTTTTTTTAAATGATCACATGGAACAATTACAGCATTATATCAAATGGTAAAATCTAGTTAGCATTTTTCAATAATAAAAATTTTAGTTGGAAATATTACCCAATTTCCATCACAATTATCTATATAATGACTAAAATATTGAAAAACCAATCAAAACCTGACAGCTTTTAGCTACTTCCGGTAAACAACAAGGATCAGACTAACACAAAATACTGCTGGAAAGTGAATATAAAATGGAAAATGTTGGAATTACTCAGCAGATAGAGAGAGAATTATAGAATCATCGAATTTACAGTGTAGAAGGAGGCCATTCAGCCCATCGAACCTACACCGACAACAATCCTACCCAGGTCCTGTCCTATCCCCATAACCCCAACTATTTACCCTCCTAATCCCCCGACACTAAGAGACAATTTAGCATGGCCAATCAACCTAACCCGCACATATATATACTGTGGGAGGAAACTGGAAAACTCAGAGGAAACCCACGCAGACAAGGGGAGAACATGCAAACTCCACACACAGACTGAATTGAACCCGGGTCCTTGGCGCTCTGAGGCAACAGTGTTAACCATTGTGCCACCCCCAGAGTTAATGGACTGATTATTTCTGTGGGCGACAGGACCCCACTCTTGATGGGGTCCCGAGCCTACACATGTCTACAGCATGACCGGCAATGCAATCACCAGGTGGCAGGCTCCCAATTGGTTGCCTGCACGCTTACCATCCTATAATGGATGGCAGCCTGGCTCCCAGAGTTATAGACCCAATCAGAGCCAGCAATTCTAAAGCCTTGGCAGTCCCACTGGGGGAGACAGGTTGGGCTTGCAAGGGCAAATCAACATGAAGGTGCCCAGAATGGCTTGCACAGAACACAGAAAATAAAGATTCTCAAATAGGGACATTGGGGTGCAGAGGAAAATCCGCTGCAGGTCAGGTTCAAATGTGGTCACAATTGCAGCCTTTTTATCTATTCATCCTTGTTATTTGGGCATGGAGCTTCCTCAGACTGCCCCCAATGAACTGACAATCTCCTCATGCAGCAGGGAGCTGTTCTGCCAATGGGAAAGTTCTAGGGATGCTGTAAAACTGCCCTAATTAGTGTGTTAACTGCCCAAATTTTCTGCATGCCTCTATGGAGTGGGCAGCTGATCCTGTTACCAGCCAGACCCTGGGCAAGTCCCCTCGAGGCAGGGATGTGTTTGAACCTCTTTGGAATGAGCATCTAGTTGAAACTACCACTCTGGTATCATGCTCTATTTTGCATGGCACATTAAACTGTCTCCTTTGGTGTTTCAGGAGGATGGCAGTGTAAGCAGTTAAAATGTGGAACTTGCTACCACAGGGAGCCATGATGTGGAGATGCCGGTATTGGACTGGGGTAGGCACAGTAAAAAGTCACAACACCAGGTTAAAGTCCAACAGGTTTATCTGGTAGCACAAGCTTTCGGAGCGCAGCTCCTTCATCAGGTGAGTAAAGAGTTGGGTTCACAAACAGGACATATATAGGCACAGACTCAATTCACAAGATAATGGTTGGAATGCAACTCTTAACAGGTAATCAGGTCTTTACAGGTGCAGACAAAACAGGTTAAAGAGATATAAATTGTCTCAAGCCAGGACAGTTAGTGAGACCAGTACTTCCCTGGAGCGGAGAAGCTACGACATCTTCTCCGGATCGATGAAGACGAACATCTGATCATCCCCACACCCCCACTTCTTGCCTTCAAACAACCATGCAACCTCAAACAGACCATTGTCTGCAGCAAACTACCCAGCCTTCAGGAGAACAGTGACCACGACACCACACAAACCCTGCCACAGCAACCTCTGCAAGATGTGCCAGATCATCGACACAGATGCCATCATCTCACATGAGAACACCATCCGTCAGGTACACGGTACATACTCTTGCGACTCGGCCAACGTTGTCTACCTGATACGCTGCAGGAAAGGATGTCCCGAGGCATGGTACATTGGCGAGACCATGCAGACACTACAACAACGGATGAATGGACACCGCTCGACAATCACCAGGCAGGTCTTCCTGTCAAGGAACACTTCAGCAGTCAAGGACATTCAGCCTCTGATCTTCGGGTAAGTGTTCTCCAAGGCAGCCTTCACGACAATGCAGAATCGCCGAGCCAAGTTCCGCACACATGAGGACGGCCTCAACCGGGATCTAGGTTTCATGTCACACTATCTGTAATCCCCATGACCTGCCTGGGCTTGCAAAATCTCACTAACTGTCCTGGCTTGAGACAATTTACACCTCTTTAACCTGTGCCTTACCCTCCCTCCACTAGTTTTGTCTTCCCCTCAAAAGACCTGATTACCTGTTAAGACTCGCATTCCAACCATTATCTTGTAAATTGAGTCTGTGTCTGTATATGCTCTGTTTGTGAACCCAATTCCCAGTCACCTGGTGAAGGAGCAGTGCTCCGAAAGCTTGTGCTACCAAATAAACCTGTTGAACTTTAACCTGGTGTTGTGAGACTTCTTACTGTACCACAGGGAGAATAGCTTAGCTGCACTTAAGTGGAAGCTAGATAGGCACATGAGGGAGAGAGGAATAGAAGGATGTGTTGATTGGCTCCAATGAACAGGGTTAGGAGGAGTTGCATAAACACTGGCATGGATCTGTTGAGTTGAATGGTTTGTTTCCATCCTGCAAAATACTTGCTAATTATTTGAAGAACATTAGAGTGATCCCAGTGTCTTAAGCAACATTCCCCTCTCTACAAGCACAACTAAAAACCAGATTAACATATCATTGTTCTCAAGTCTATGTGCACATTTGCCTGCATAATAAGTTATTGTAGCTCCCTGCATGTGAAAAGCTGTTGAGACCTTTCTGAAGGACATGATTAAGTGCCGCATAAATGGAAGTAAGACTCTCCAATCTCTTGGCTCAAATTAACTGATCCTTGCCAAATTTGATAGTCTTGGCAGCCCTGAAACTTAATCTGATTGAAATTAATCTCTCGTAAGTTTGGAGGGATCTGTCCACTTGGAGGAATTTATGAAAAATAGAGCAACATGCTGGTGGTTTGTCCCAAGAAAAATCTGTATGAAATTAAACTGTCTTTGATGTTATTTCGCATGTTTTTTGAATCAAAATTGGATGAATAAAACATGATAATCTTGTTGCAAAAATGCCTGATTCTGTGATTTATATGTTTTCGGAGTATAACTAGTGGGGATTGAAATTTTTAACTGGATAATAATGGAAATACCTGGTGGGAGGCTGGTAAACGGGCCTAAATTAATAACCATTCAAACAATGGTCCAGGTTTACTTAAAAGAGGTCAGAGTTGGAAATGCAAAAACATTAAACAATGAGTTAACTCTCTGCCAGTCTTGGTGGAGGTGAGATTTCTACAGCAGTCTCCATGAGGGGTTTAAATGATTCATGTGGTACCCAAAACAAAGAAAGGTTTAAAAGCAATGAGTGAGCAAAGGAAAATCTTAGCGTATCCATACACTTTTCAGATCAAACAACAGGTAAAGTTGGAGGTAATTGGTTTAAATTTCTATCTAGAACATCTCAGGCATGCCAAGTTACTATGGAGATAGGTTAGGCAGGGAGGTACCCTTCTGTTGTGGATTAATTTGTGTGATTTCTCATAAAAACTGATAGTTGGAGCCAGAAAGCAACTATGAGAAGTAGAGGAGCAATTTGCCAGAACCTACAGACCAGAACAAAGGGCAACAATGATTAGTGGTATTTCTGAGTTGGAATCATTAAGTAGTGTGGTAATATAAACAGGGCCTAGTTTTAAGGCTGATAAAATTGGATATCCTAAATTAAAGAATTGGGCATATTAAAATCAAACACAGTCAAACCTTGGGCAGGCCAATTGTACAAGTACACAAACATGTCTGGGCCTGACCCATCAAAGATCGTTGCACTCCACTGATACTTAGCAGGAGATCATTGCACCCCATTGAAATGCACCGGCCTATTGTTAGAAGCCCAGACCGGGCCAGACTTTCTGTCACCGAGAGTTCCTGCAGTTAGCTTATCCGATAACAGGTTACATGTAAGCAACAACATGGAGATGGACACCTGGGGGCGGACCCTGGTGTCCTGTCAGGCAGACATCAAGAAACCCACTGGGTATTGGAACCTGCTCCTAGGACCTCATTGGCCGGAAGCCAGAGAAGTTTCTGGAAAGGCAAGCAGGCAGGGGGATAAAGGGACACATTTTCAGACACACCAGCAGTGGAGACTCGACGAGGGAGACGACCTTGACCATTCGGAAGACTGACCAGAGAAGGAAGGAAGGAAGAAGCTGCCATCGAGACTCACCTTCGTGACGACAGACCAGAGGGGCTTAGAGAATCGGGCCTGCAGTTTAACCAAACCAGCTTGCGGGTAGTATACTTGAATCTGGGGTATCCTCTTGTTTTATGTGGGTAATTTAAGGGTTAATAGTGTTATTATTAATAAACTTGTTGAACCTTTACTTGTGTTTGTCCTTTGTCCATCTTGCAAATAAGGGCACCGGGTTAAAACCTTGGAGTAAGTAAACTGGTCGAAAGTATCTGAGAATTAACAGGTACAACAGTAGGGTTCAGTATAAGTGTTGTGGCAGCCATTTGTGATTGTGTTTTTTGGTTAAGAAAAAAAATGGTTGATGGGCGTTTCCAGTGTAGTTGTAATTAATCTAAAAGTGTCCTCTTCCGTTAGATATAAAATTGTTGAATTTGATTTATTTTCTGCAGGATAAGGAGAACTGTACAAAAATGAAAATCCACAGGTAAATAATTTTTTTAATGTATGTATATATAAAAATATATACATATCTGAACTTTTGAAGATAATGTCATCTTGGTTTGGAATATTGAGTTGGTGCTGACTCCAGGAACATGAATAGTGAAACAGCTGCATCTGTGATAGTTAAATTTTAATAGTTGGAGTCAACTGTCTTGTTAACTCACTGCTGACATCAAATGGATTAAAAATGACATTTAAAAAGTTGCAAGGCATGGCTTGCCCTGTAACTTTTAAAACTGGCTCCTGGAGGTAGTCTCAGATTTCTTGCCTAAATCTGAATCTATTCACTTCACTCCCAATTACACTGCTCTGTATTGACAAGAAGCTGAAACTACATCACTCAGACTGTGCCAGATCTGACCTAGATGTGGGTTTGATGACTTAACTTGCTCAATGTCATTTCTGGACAAATTCTTATATCTGTAATTGTGAGCATCATGCTGGAATAATTGATCCCAGTTTTAAAACTGACCCCCTCACACGATGTGCTTCCGTTGTATATTATACAGACTTTACAACATGAACTCTAATAGTGTGCACTTTTCTATTCTTAAGGAGAAACCTTGTTGCTATGGAAACTTTGTTAAATATGCTTTACAATGCTTATTTGCTATATCATGAATTTGAGTGCTTTGAAACGTATTGTATTCCATGAAATGATGTTTTCTCAATGTATTAAATATGGAGATGGTCAGGAGGTTCTGGCTAACAGAGTTTTCAGTCCGTTGGAAAAATGACTTTGGTCAGGGGTTAATACTACTTAAAGAGTTTTGTCGAAAGGTTTCGCTCCATTGCATCAAAAATAGTTCTCCTTGATTGACAGCCTGTCAGGCATAATGCGATAGGAGAGTAAAAATGTGTCATGCAACCATGTGTCAAAAGTAGTGTGCTTGTGATGATGGTGATCAGTCTAATAGTCCCCTGTGGTATGTGCATCCCACACATATTCACAGATCTTACATCTGCGGCTGCAAGTCATATTCAAAGTGTTTACAGCAACTATGCCCCCAGTACTTTAAATACATTCCCAATTGTTGGCCAATGAAGCTGAATTTCAGTGTGACTGAAAAATGTGTCAGTGCAGCTTAGATTTAAATTCAACATCGACTGTCCCCAATAAAAGTTTTATGCTGTCTTTTTGTCATTTCAATTCAAATGCAAGCTGCTATTGTAACAGCCTTTGAGAGATGGAGCTTACGTCCTACTATTTTCACTGCATGTTATAAAGTTCTACTTTCTCCTCAGTACAGATCTCTTACGCAGTATCCTCTAGCTGTGGGATTGGATAGTCATAAGTTCATAAGATACAGGAGCAGAATTAGGCCATTTGGCCCATCGAGTCCACTCTGCCATTGGATCATCGCTGATATGCTCCTCATTCCCCATTTTCCTGTCTTCTCCCCATAACCCTTCAACCCATTACTAATTAAAAATCTGTCTAACTCCTCTGAAACTTAGTGAACCAGCAATATGTCCCAACTAGTCAACTGCCATCTGCCAATCTAGACAGGCCAGAGGACACCTTTGCTTTCCTTAAATGAAGCATTTCCCTTCTGGAGTGTGCCCATTCATCAACAAAGGGGATCAAAGGATATGGAGGTGGGGGGGGCGGGGGGGAGGATCAGCCATGATCAAAATAAACAGCAGAGCAAGCTCAAGGGGCCAATTTTCTTTTTATTCATTCATGAACATAGCTGGTTGGCCAGCATTTATTGCCCATTCCTAATTGCCCTTGGAGGGCAGTTGAGAGTCAACCACATTGCTGTGGCAAGTAGGCCAGACCAGGTAAGGACAACAGAGTTCCTTCCCTAACAGGCATTAGTCAACCAGATGGGCTTTTCTGACAATCGACGATGGTTTCATGGTCATCAGTAGATTCTTAATTCCAGATATTTTTTATTGAATTTTAGTTTTTACTGAATTCAAATTCCACCATCTGCTGTGGCGGGATTCAAACCTGGGTCCCCAGAACATGAGCTGAGTTTCTGGATTAATGATCTAGCGATAATACAGTGGAACCCCGATTTAACGCGCCCCGATTTAGTGCGAATTCGGATATAACGCGATGAATCATTGGACCCTTTTATTCCTGCTAATAATTGGCAAATTTAGCGCGACCCCGATTTAGCGCGACCCCGCTTTTATGGACCCCAACCATCGCGTTATAACGGGGCCACACTGTACCACTAGGCCATCGCCTTCCCCATAACCTCCTCCTGCTCCTATTTTCTATGTGTGTTTGTCTCTAACACAGTCACAAACTGATCAAACTCACCTCGTAAGATAGGATTTTCCAATTCCCATTTCTTTTTACATGTGAACCTCGATGCAATGGCTGTGGTAGGGAGAAGAGGAAATTGGAATGGTTCTATTTCAGGGATTAAAGACAATTCAATATTTCATGTTGGTTGAAGAAAATGGCAACATTATTCTGGTTAAAAGCAAATTACTGCGGATGCTGGAATCTGAAACCCAAAGAGAAAACACTGGAAAATCTCAGCAGGTCTGGCAGCATCTGTAAGGAGAGGAAAGAATTGACATTTCGAGTCCAGATGACCCTTTGTCAAAGCTCAAAGCTTATTTTGGTGTTATATAATCATGGACATGATATGATAGTTGCTGGCAGTTCTATAATAACTTGTCCAGAAGCCCAATCTTCTCACAATCTTAATATGTTGCAACACAGCCATTTCACCCACCATGGTGATTTTTCCATTTGACTGATCTTGTTCAATTCCATACTCCTCCACACTTTTAAGTTTTCCAGATTTTTAAATGACTAATTCCCTTCTAAAGGAATTTGTTGATGCTGCTTCAACAACAGCTTGTAGCCAAGAATTCCATGCGCGAACCACCCTCTTGCATAGATGTTTGTTTTTGAATTTCCCTTTTAATTCTTTTAGGTGATTATTTGGAAAAGTATCAGGACTCCAAACGTTAGCAACACACACAAAGAATGCAGTTTTCTTTCATTGAAAGTGCTTTGGCCTCCAATTCCTGTGCACACATTTACCCCGTGACCGCCTGAGGGCTCAATCTGCCACATTTTAGTAAAGATGTGGAGATGCCGGCGTTGGACTGGGGTAAACACTGTAAGAAGTCTAACAACACCAGGTTGTTAGACTTCTGGTGTTTGAGCTGGACTTTAACCTGGTGTTGTTAGACTTCTTACTACACTTCAGAAAAGTCAGTGGGAGGGCACTTGCCTGAGGCAGGTGGACGCGAGCACCATTGTGGTATATCTCTACCACCTACTTGACCTTTAGAAATGTGGCACCTGCCTGCTATGGAGTGGGTGGGGAGAGGTGGAGAGTATTTGCACATACCTCCCCCATGGTAGGCTGGTGAAAAAGGTTGGATCTCATGGGATAAAGGGAGAGGTGGCTAGATGGGTGGAGAACTGGCTTGGTCACAGAATAAGTTTAACAACACCAGGTTAAAGTCCAACAGGTTTATTTGGTAGCAAAAGCCACACAAGTTTTCGAAGCTCTAAGCCCCTTCTTCAGGTGAGTGGGAATTCTGTTCACAAACAGAGCTTATAAAGACACAGACTCAATTTACATGAATAATGGTTGGAATGCGAATACTTACAACTAATCCAGTCTTTAAGAAACAAAACAATGGGAGTGGAGAGAGCATCAAGACAGGCTAAAAAGATGTGTATTGTCTCCAGACAAGACAGCCAGTGAAACTCTGCAGGTCCACGCAACTGTGGGCGTTACAAATAGTGTGACATGAACCCAATATCCCGGTTGAGGCCGTCCTCGTGTGTGCGGAACTTGGCTATCAGTTTCTGCTCAGCGACTCTGCGCTGTCGTGTGTCGCGAAGGCCGCCTTGGAGAACGCTTACCCGAATATCAGAGGCCGAATGCCCGTGACCGCTGAAGTGGAAGGTGGTAGTGGAAGGGTCTTTTTCCGGCTGGAGGCCTGTGACTAATGGTGTTCCGCAGGGCTCTGTATTGGGACCTCTGCTGTTTGTGATTTATATAAATGATCTGGAAGAAGGTGTAACTGGGGTGATCAGTAAGTTTGCGGACGACACAAAATTGGCAGGACTTGCAGATAGTGAGGAGCATTCAGCGGTCACGGGCATTCGGCCTCTGATATTCGGGTAAGCATTCTCCAAGGCGGCCTTCGCGACACACGACAGCGCAGAGTCGCTGAGCAGAAACTGATAGCCAAGTTCCGCACACACGCGGACGGCCTCAACCGGGATATTGGGTTCATGTCACACTATTTGTAACGCCCACAGTTGCGTGGACCTGCAGAGTTTCACTGGCTGTCTTAACATAGACATAGAACATAGAACAGTACAGCACAGAACAGGCCCTTCGGCCCACGATGTTGTGCCGAGCTTTATCTGAAACCAAGATCAAGCTATCCCACTCCCTATCATCCTGGTGTGCTCCATGTGCCTATCCAATAACCGCTTAAATGTTTCTAAAGTGTCTGACTCCACTATCACTGCAGGCAGTCCATTCCACACCCCAACCACTCTCTGCGTAAAGAACCTACCTCTGATATCCGTCCTGTATCTCCCACCACGAACCCTATAGTTATGCCCCCTTGTAATAGCTCCATCCACCCGAGGAAATAGATTTGTTTTTTGTATCTTTTACCTTTGAGGGAATATACTTGACTCTGCCCAAACTATCTATTCTTTAAAGGCTGCCCATTATCCAGTTACCCCCCCCCCCCCTTCCTTGTCCTTTTCCATAGCCATCCTAAATGTTATGATACAATTATCCTAAATATTGTCTTACTGACACTTGATCCACTTGGCCCACTTCATTCCCAAACACCCGGTCTAGCACTGTCTCCTTTCTCATTTGACTGGAAACATACAGCTACAGAAAAATTCCCAGAACACACTCTAAGAACTCTTGCCCTGGCCGATCATGCACATTCCTGAGGAGCAGGGGAATTGGCCCATTGGAAATTGAGAGTTCCTTGGCAATTCCCAGGGAGGTCAGTGCTTCGGGGCTTCCTTGGCGTGGCCCTTGAAAAATCTGGGCCATTTTTTCGTTATGGGATGGTAAGCCTACAAGACAAGTAAAATCATTCCACTTCTCAGGTTGCAATGGCTGACTTACAAATGTTTAAAAGCAGGGCTTACAACATAGAGACAAAAAAGTTGTCTCAACCCAGAATTCATGAAAACATGACAACTGAGTACAACAAAAGACTAAGTTTGCTTGGTGTTAAACAGACTTGTCTGGAGACAATACACATCTTTTTAGCCTGTCTTGATGCTCTCTCCACTCCCATTGTTTTGTTTCTTAAAGACTTGATTAGTTGTAAGTATCCGCATTCCAACCATTATTCATGTAAATTGAGTCTGTGTCTTTATAAACTCTGTTTGTGAACAGAATTCCCACTCACCTGAAGAAGGGGCTTAGAGCTTCGAAAGCTTGTGTGGCTTTTGCTACCAAATAAACCTGTTGGACTTTAACCTGGTGTTGTTAAACTTCTTACTGTGTTTACCCCAGTCCAACGCCGGCATCTCCACATCTTGGTCACAGAAGACAGAGGGTGATAGTGGAAGGGTCTTTTTCCGGCTGGAGGCCTGTGACTAATGGTGTTCCGCAGGGCTCTGTATTGGGACCTCTGCTGTTTGTGATATTTATAAACGATCTGGAAGAAGGTGTAACTGGGGTGATCAGTAAGTTTGCGGACGACACAAAATTGGCAGGACTTGCAGATAGTGAGGAGCATTGTCAGAAGCTACAGAAGGATATAGATAGGCTGGAAATTTGGGCAAAGAAATGGCAGATGGAGTTCAATCCTGATAAATGCGAAGTGATGCATTTTGGTAGAAATAATGTAGGGAGGAGCTATACGATAAATGGCAGAACCATAAAGGGTGTAGATACGCAGAGGAACCTGGGTGTGCAAGTCCACAGATCCTTGAAGGTGACGTCACAGGTGGAGAAGGTGGTGAAGAAGGCATATGGCATGCTTGCCTTTATAGGACGGGGCATAGAGTATAAAAGTTGGGGGTCTGATGTTGCAGATGTATAGAACGTTGGTTCGGCCGCATTTGGAATACTGTGTCCAGTTCTGGTCGCCACACTACCAGAAGGACGTGGAGGCTTTGGAGAGAGTACAGAGGAGGTTTACCAGGATGTTGCCTGGTATGGAGGGGCTTAGTTATGAGGAGAGATTGGGTAAACTGGGGTTGTTCTCCCTGGAAAGACAGAGGACGAGGGGAGACTTAATAGAGGTGTATAAAATTATGAAAGGCATAGATAGGGTGAACGGTGGGAAGCTTTTCCCCAGGTCGGTGGTGACGTTCACGAGGGATCATAGGTTCAAGGTGAAGGGGGGGAGGTTAAACACAGATATCAGAAGGACATATTTTATACAGAGTGTGGTGGGGGCCTGGAATGCGCTTTCAGGCAAGGTGGTGGAGGTGGGGACACTGGGAACGTTTAAGACTTATCTAGATAGCCACATGAACGGAGTGGGAATGGAGGGATACAAAAGAATGGTCTAGTTTGGACCAGGGAGCGGCACGGGCTTGGAGGGCCGAAGGGCCTGTTCCTGTGCTGTATTGTTCTTTGTTCTATTTAATCTCTTTATACCTGTCTGAGGAATCAACCACAATTTTATTTCAGTGTGGTCTTCTTTTCCCCAACTGGAGGTTGGTATGCATCACCACATTTGACATACCTGTGTCCAGAGACATGCCGAGTCTCAAATGGACAGTCATTACCACTCTCGAGCTTCAACAAGATTTGGCACGGTGAGGCCAGTAAAGGCCCCTGCTGTTACCTGATGGATTCCATTGATCCGCTATTGGAATTACGACCAGCAGAACACCTACATTTTCAGAGTAATTGGGCAGAATTCTGAGAGTAGTATACTATTCCTGATGGCGGAACCAGAAGTGTGCTTCATTTCTGCTCTCTTGCTTTTTGCTGGTTCCCGCGTGACTGTAATTAAAATTGAGAGTGTCGGTGGGCGTGTAGAGGAGGTGAGAGATTCTGTGGTGGGGAGATTTGCAGTAGTAAAACCCACCGTCAGCTAAAAACATGGTATCTATGGATGGCCAAAACTTCCCTGCCCAACTCCACTGCCATTAGCAGAAGATTTTGAGAGCACAAAAGTGGCACAAACGTTTTTTTCAAATTTAAATTCCACGTGTAAGTAATTCACATGACATCGATTTCACTTTAATCATGTGCACATTATTGTTATTTGTTGAGGCTAGCTTAGTCAGAAAGCTAAATGTACTGGCACGCCCCATGGTCAGATGCATTGATGGTTATAGGGGAGATAGGGACATTTATTTTATTGTGGAATGAAGTAGGTTATGATTTCTTGGTTCACTCTTTATTGGATGTTCATGTTAATGTCCAGTGTTGTACTTGCCACTCTGTTGAACATGGCTGAACTTACCAGCTCAGCTGGCACTTCCTTTCACATGTTGTAAAGGACATTTTTTGAGATCACTCTCAGCAGGGATAATTTAAATGATTTTGCTGAACTCAAAGACCTGTAAGGACCGCCAGTGAATACTCTGAAATGAAAACGCATTTATAGTGTTAACACTGCCCCTTAGGCCCCTCATTTTCTTACCTTGATTGACAGCTTACCTTGATTGGCAGCATGGTGGTACAGTGGTTAGTACTTCTGCCTCACAGTTCCAGGGACACAGGTTCAATACCGGCCTTGGGTCACTGGCTGTGTGGAGTTTGCACATTCTCCCCGTGTCTGTGTGGGTTTCCTCTGGGTGCTCCGGTTTCCTCCCACAGTCCAAATGTGTGCAGTTTAGGTGAATTGGCCAGCTAAAATTGCCCCTTAGTGTCCCAAGATGGTATAGGTTAGATGGATTAACCATGGGAAATATATGGGGTTATGGACTCGATGGGCCGAATGGCCTCTTCTGTGATGTGACTGTCCCCATCACACGCAGGATGCCAAGCCCTTCCCTATTATTCCCCAATATCCAGACCCCACCCTCTGCCCTCCCATGGATCCCTCTGCCACTCCTCTGTGTCCCTCTTCCCACTTCACCCCACCACTGATTCAAACCCTTGCTGGTTCCGAGACTCCGTGCCAAGCTGCTCTTCTCCCTTCTGCCAACAAGGAAAACTGTTGACCTGAAACACAACTGCACAAAGCCAACTGGTGCATGACGCCTTTTAAAAACAAAACGTGAACCGGGTGTGATGAGATTTTCATGTGCCGCTAACTTTATCTTGCAGGTGGGAGTTTATTTTCAAGAAGTTTTACATTAGTCCGGGCTCATGAGATGCAAATGCATAACAATTACAAAACCATCCCAGGCTGGTGTGAGGCCCAATGCGCTGCAAACAAGCCACTGCCTTTATCTCTGCATCTCACCCCGCAGTCGGGAAATCAAAATCCTGCACCCCGCCTAATTCAGCCACCCCACCGTTGTACACTGAAGTGGTCAGCTCACTAACAGCAAAGGTATAAGAATGAAAAGGTTGCCACACAGTGGGTTACTTAACCAGTTAGTGGAGCTTTATTAGATAGGTGTTTATAGCTTACAGTCCAGGATTGAAGAGAGGGAAAATCTCCCAAATACCTCTGATGATGCCATATGTAATCATGTGACACATTACACAGAGATGCATTGGCTTACAATACATAACGCCCACAATTCACGTGTCTCACTCTGTCAGGTCCCACAAAATACCCATTATTGTGTCCAGAGAGATTTCTTGCCATGGTGTTGGGACAATGGGAACGCGATATTGGTGGCTCGGGAGTTAACTGCAATGCAGTTGAAAACTTATTTGTTCGGAACAATGTAGGAGGACCATTCGTGCAGTGAAGAGGACACCCAATATGAGGCCTTCTCAGTGACAGTCCAATGAACAACATTCACAGTGTTAAAATGTACTTCAGAAGTTGTATCTGCTCCTGCATCTTCCCTCTCATCTCTTTGCTGCTGTCCCCCGCATTCCCTCTGTCGGTGCTCCATATTGAGACCACTTAGTCAGATTCCATAGAATGCAGCAGCCTATGTTGATATGGGAGACTGGCTGAACCTTTACTGAAAGATCTATCCAGCTGCTTGAATCTCTGTTCAGCATGGTGTGTTTGATGAATGTTGGTCACTCTATCTGTGCTGAATACATGTACACAGCTGCTGTAAAGCTTATCCTGAACTTGGCTGTCTCGGCAGTTGTAATAACTGGAGGCGACTCAATGTGGCTCTAAGAACAAAGGGTTTATTAAACAAATATAATTACATACAAGATAAGAGTCTTACAGGACACATGCACAAGTCTACTCTCTTCTCCTTCCTGGCTCCAACTGAAGGTTTTCCCTGAGCCAGGACACAAGCCCTTGCTCCCGATTGGCTCAGCTTCCCACGTGGCCACTCCATAGGGTCCAGCCTGGTCCGGTCATGCGGCCCGCAAAGGATTGCGCCTTAAAGGGGCCACATTACTACACCAATAATCTTGGGTTTTTCTTTCTTGGTCCAAGTTGGGATTATTCTTTATTCTTCCACAGGATGTGGGCATCGCTGGTTAGGCCAACATTTATTGTCCATCCCTAAACACCCTTGGGAAGGAGATGGTGAGTTGCCTTCTTGAACCACTGCAGTCCATGTGGTGTAGGGACACGCACAGTGTTGTTAGGGAGGTAGTTCCAGCATTTTGACCCAGCGATAGTGAAGGAACGGCAATAGATTTCCAGGTCAGGGTGGTGAGTGGCTTGGAGGAGGAACTTGCAGATGTAGGTGTTCCTGCCATTGTCCTTCCAGGTGGTAGTGGTCAGGGGTCTGAAAGGTGAAGTGGAAGCAGTCTTGGTGAGTTGCTGCAATGCATCTTGTAGATGGGAAAGGGTACACACACTGCTGCTTGAATCTAAAAGCTTCATGGTTGGAAAACTGGCATCCACCTTCACCTTCGATGAAGGACATCAGAACTGAGCCATGCAATGATGGAGTGACTGTTCTTGTGGCTCATGAGCCCATAGTTATTGTGTGCAGGACCACGTAGGCTGAATGGATACAATCTAAACCACCTGCATCCTCACCTGATGAAGGGGCAGCACTCCAAAAGCTCGTGCTACCAAATAAACCTGTTGGACTTTAACCTGGTGTTGTGAGACTTCTTACTGTGCCCACCCCAGTCCAACGCCGCATCTCCACATCAATCTGTCTCTGGTGAACCTTGCTTTTGTCTAAAAAACTGGGTGGCTCAAAACCCATTCCCTATTCAGCCACAGGAAACAAACAAGATAAGGGTCTTACAGCACACAAACCTCCCAGCATCCATATTGTCGGAGATAAGTTGGGAGATGCACGTCAGGATGCTGATGTCCTGGTGCACACGTGTGCTGGAATTGCCCAGGAAGTTTAAACATCCGATGGGCTGATTTCTGTTCCAGGAGGTAGCCAACACTGGTCTCAGTGTCAGAGACTTGGGCCAGATACATGAGATTTAGCTGCATAGTTACCCTGAAGATGTTACTCTGCTTCATGCCTGGTTTAACGCAAATGATTAGCAAGCATAATGGAACTGCATTACCGCGAACTACCGCGGATCACACCCCGACCTGACCACCCTGACTTCCCCCTAACCTGACTGGAGTAACCCGCAACCCATAGCTCTTGACCCGACCTGATCTGATTCCCCCACTCAACTACCCCACCCTGACCTGACAAGGGCACCCTGGGTTGGAAGCAACCAGATACAGGGCGAAGAAATTAGTATACTGGCGTTCCATGTACACCGATATGGAGAAGGAAATCTCCATTTGTGCAGCATATGATGCGCCCAGGCTGCATCAAACAAAAGAATCACTGGACCTACATGAGATCTCAGGGCTCTCATTGTCATTTACAGCAATTGCCATCTTCAAATAGAATAGAAAACAACATTTAGTCTTCGTCGACTCGAATTCTGGATGGGTTGAAATCTACTACCTGCCAAACATGATGAATAATAGTTATAATTAAGCTCAAGTGACACTTACCACACACGGCATCCCACAGAGACTCATGACAGACAACACTTGCCAACACTCTCCACTGAATTTTGCCACTTTGCCCTGATGCCAGTGGACATGCAGGCTCCTCCAAAGGTCGACACAATGACCCTGTACTGACTGGGTACACTGATAGAATGCACCAGATCACCCATACTGAGGAACCCAGCCCAAGAACAACTGCAGCAAAGCCAATTAGCACAATCACACACACACGGTATGTGACCAAACACAAGGTTCCAGCACCACATAATCAAGTAGCCTACAACTGACCTTCATCTTTCATCTTTACACAACAAAGCTGGAACAAAGGAGACACGATGGGCTACGCATCAGCTGCACCAGCTTAATCCATATTTCACTCTTTGTAAATACTAATGTATTGTTAGCCTGTTCAATCTGTATAAAATGGTTCGTACACAGCTACTGTTTGCACATATAGTTACATCTCAGTACCACCAGTAAATGAGGAACTTAGAGAAGATGTAGATCAAATGGTCATGTGATGATGCAGCCACTAAAAGGGTCACATGACAGGAGCATGGGCATTCTCCCCGGAGCGCGGGCAGAGTGCAAGCATGGAGTAGCTGTTTAGCTAGGAAACAAAGCATTGTTTGTTACAAGTCCTTGGTTGCCAGTCTTTGGGAACACAGCACTTGTACAGGTCTGAATCAAAGGCCAGAAGGAATCTGTCTAATGCCAGCTCCATCACAATATTCTTTCCATTGCAGAAAAGCCTGACATGGCCATTCAACACGTTATGGTTGATGACGCCCACATTTAACTTGTTACACCTCAAAGGCATTTATTTTGGGGGATGAATGAGCTGTTCTGAAATCTTCCTTGAAGGGAGACAAATCCATCATAGAATCCCTACAGTACAGAAGGAGGCCATTTGGCCCATTGAGTCTGTACCGACCACAATTCCACCCACGCCCTATTCCCATAACCCTCATTTACCCTGCTAATGCCCCTGACATCAGGATCAATTTATCATGGTCAATCAGCCTAACCCACACATCTTTGGACTGTGGAGGAAACTGGAGCATCCGGAGGAAACCCACGCAGACACGGGGAGAATGGGCAGACTCCACACAGACAGTGACCCGAGGCCGGAATCGAACCCGGGTCCCTGGTGCTGTGAGGCAGCAGTGCTATCCACTGTGCCACCCTCACCAGCATAGTATTCTGAATAAGTTATTCTTATCTTGCCTTTGTACCAATCGTTTGTGATCTGACCCTTGGTGAGGTTGAGAGAGAGACCGAAAGGAGCCCACGACATTGCTTCATTGGACACAAATACAACAATTTTAATCTGAGAAAAAATACAAAATGAAACCATGTACAATATATGTACAAACTCTTTTTTTTTGTACAAGACAAAATATTATCACCAGATATCATATATGACAGAGCCAGGTAGATCAGGTCTGAGCACCATCATATTATCTCCTCTAAATTACCGAGCAAAACAAAAACGCAAACTGAAAAGAGAAGTTGAGAAGGGAAGGTGACTCTTTGCAATGACTCTCCATCTTCAAGGTTGACGATGAACAAAGAGCAAAGAGAACGGGGAATTAAGAAACCAAAATCGATAGAAATAAAGGTGCACAAATGCAGAACAGAAAACATGCTAAAAAATAATGAAAATGTACATTTTTTAGTAAGTGTAGTAAAGTTAGTTTTTTTTTGTTGTTGCTGTTATGTAGTCATCCACTGAATCCCCAGACTCTGGCATCACGAAAGAGTCGAACTGAATGGAAGGTGCTGAAGCACAAGTTCTTAAAACAGGCTAACAAGATCTCCTTGTTAACATTCCAATTAATATTCATATATTTTATTCACAATTGTTTCACTCTACTTCCTACAAAATTTAACGACAAAGTAATCACAATTCAAAAATCACTCCAGAACATAGTGTTGTTAGGTTGCAGTATGGACGTGTTCAGTACTGCAGCCGGAGAACAGACATTAAAGCTGAGATAGTTTTAGCTAAAGTTAAGAGTCTATAACTGATGGAACTGACACAGCAAGGTGTGCAGAAACAATAAGGTTGCCTGCCATGTATCTTTTCCTATCCAGTGATGTGAGTTTGCATTAGGTCCGGTCCAGCTCTCTTTTGGCCTTCTTTGTTTCTCTCTTCCTTCTGACCTTGTGTTGCTGGATAAAAGTAGATGTCAAGGTGGCTTCCAACATTATGAGAGAGGTGGGGGGGGGGGGGGGGGGGGGGGGGAGAGAGCGGTGGTCACGCCAAGTCAAAGATTGAACTGCTTTGATCAATAAGTGTTGCTTGAAGCTATGTAATAGGCTGAAATGGTGTGCAGGCTTGCTTCAGACAACCCTGCGTTAATGCTTTCTACCTCACTGAGTTAACATCGACGTCTCTTTAGTCTCCCAGGATATACTGCAAAGTATGATCTACTGTCTCTGTGATCTGTGTTAACTACTTTGTGTCTCAAAATTCTCGTTTCAAAACAACTTTAAAAATGGAGAAAATGAACAGTGTAAAAAAAAATAGCACTTAGCTCGCAATGTTCTCTATCCAAGAAGATCTTGTAGGTTTATATTTCATCAAAGCAGAGGAAAAAAAATCAAATGGATAACGAAGAAATGGTGATGTTATAATGTGGAACAACCTTTAATACGGGACTTGGTCTATGCCCTATCTCAACACAAGGACAGATAGCAGCATATAGTCTGATAGCGCTCACATGCTGGTTATCAGGCAACAATGGACGCCTCATTTGCCACTGCGAAAAGTATACTGTTTTTATTATTTTGTTGATTCAGGGATTGGATACATTGAAATCATTTTTTTTTGTGACCTTCATCCTCCAAGGGGAAACAAAAGAGGAACAAAATAAGAGTCTGGTCACAAATAGACGGAAAGAGAAGCTACAAAGTAGAAGATGACAAGGTATTGCATTTATAAAATACATTTTTTTTTAAACATAAATGGCCATAATATTCAGTCTGCATCGATTGTCTTCAAGTCATCAGTAAAACCATCCAGTAAAACCTGTGTTTCCATGCTGGACAAGCAGGTAATTTTCAAGGGCAGAATTATTACTTCTTCTTGGTGGTGTAGTATCCATAATCCTTCACCTGTCTTTAATGGAGCACAGTAAGATCCATGGAGCATTGAAGCCAGTGTCCTATTGAAGGAGCTTCACAAAGTCTCTCTCTTTCTCTCTCTCACACTGGAGTTCATACAGGTATCAACATTCATCTTCGACCTCTCTGATTGGTGGGATCAAACTGCTGGTAGATTTGTACTGATTGATTTGATTAGCCATGTGAGTGCTCATTGGTTTTATTTGAATGTTCCTAGGGAAGGTGCTATCAGTTTCATCTGTAAACCATTTCTTTTCTGCAAGCAACAGGAAGAATCCGCAGAAGATCGAGAGAAAGAGGAGGAAAGAGAGAAACAAACATTGTGGTTAGTTTTGTGGGCTGGAAAAATACGTTAACGTTGTAGCATGTTTGACAGATTGTAAAATTGGAATTCATGACATGTTACCTCCTCAACTGTGATACTGACTGATTAAGTGGTTTAAATTATTCCCTGTGACAGAATGATAAAGTTACAATCTGTTCTGACATGATCTACAGGTTGCCAGCATTCTGCAGTGTCCATCCACATTCATCTTCA
Source organism: Mustelus asterias (assembly GCF_964213995.1). NCBI lineage: Eukaryota > Metazoa > Chordata > Chondrichthyes > Carcharhiniformes > Triakidae > Mustelus > Mustelus asterias. The sequence continues at coordinate 14,096,461 of NC_135828.1, read as the reverse complement.
CGTCAAACAGACATTTTTTTTGTAGCTGTAATTCAATGGAACTTTTAAAGTAATCAGAACACCTGAATTATTGATAGGGTTTTTATGTGGAGAGTTCCCAGTGGACTGGAGTTAGAGAGAGAAAAAAAACTGCATTCTAAGCCTAAAAAAAAGCAGTCTCCCCTAAACCAGTTCAATTGCTTTGAAACTATAAGAATATGACTCAGAGGTATTGTAAATGTAAAATAAAATCAAAGCAACAAAAGAATGACTACATTTCACTTTGACAGCTTTTGCAAAAACCAATAACAGTATGATGTCTTGTTTGATATTTGGAGATCGTTCAATTTTACAGGCAAATTTCCTTTCTCCTCATTTTACTCCTCCTTGCCTCTGTGTCTCCTCCAATATAGCGTGCCTAACAGGACAGTGCAGATTTAAATACTTCTCCAGAACCATTGTCAGGGCTGTTTCCAGGTCTTGCTCATCAAGACCGCACTATACAGCTAGTGAATGAGACAGTTTACGTCTATGTCAGCTTTTTCTTACCTCGGAGATGGAATGCTTTGCTATTCCACAGTGTGTCATTTGTTACTCTAGTTAATAGCCTGGCTGAACTCTGATGAGATTCACTCAACTGAGGCAAGCAAGCTGAAGTGACAGGCCACTCTAGTCGGTGGGTGCATGACTTCCGGGCTGGGAGCCAAGTATTCAACCATTTGGGTTCCTGGATGATTGTACACAGACATTTGTAAAACATCCAAGTCTATCACAATTGGAGAATGCTATTCTTGCAGGATTAAACCTTCAGATGGGTGTAGACTGATAGGTGGCGGAATTCAGGAGGTACTTTTGTAACTTTAACTTAGCTCCCCCAGTGGGAACAAACCAGTTTCAGGTTATAAGCCTGTTTCATTCCAGGCCTAGATATACACTTCATTGAGTAGTGGAGAGTTAAAATTGAGTGGGGTGTAAAATAGTTGCCAAATTTTAATCCAATTGGTTCAGGCGGACTCTGCTGTGGAAGCAGAGTTTTTGAATGTTTTTAAGGCAGGGGTAGATAGGTAGTTGATAAACAAGGGGGTGAAAGTTGGCTACAATCAGATCAACCATGATCTTATTGAATGGTGGGGTAGGTTTGAGGGGCCGAGTGGCCTACTCCTGCTCCTAACACGTATGTTTGGTTACCATTGATTAAAATGACCCCATCACTGTTCAACCACAATGCAGTTAAGTAACTCTTGTACATTTTCTTTTGTGAGGGACATGGAAATGAAGCCTCACTCATGATCTTGCAATAGAGCTCTCAACACTCAGGATTTTGTTTCTTTGTCAATCAGGGTAACAGTTAAAACCCAGGTAAGGAGCTGGGTGGCCATTTCCTCGGGATGAGGTACATTAGCTGTACACCCAGGGTGAAAAGTCAATAATGGGGAGAGGAGGACTTTGCTTCTCATTGCATCACTTCCTTTCCCAATGTGGTGGGAACAAGGAAGGTTGTTTTAAAAAAAAATATTTTTTTTGTCATTTTCCAATGCAGTAATATTGTTTCTCATAGCATTCTCTGACCTGAAAACACAAAGCAAACTCATGATTTATATCCCAAATCTCTTGATTTTTTTATAGCTTGACTCTTGATTTATGAGTCAGTGAGGCTACTGTAGATAGAAGGTTTGACTTAGCATGGTTCCATTTCATATAGATACAGTCAAAAATATATGTCGTCTTTTAAGTGTAAAGTTTTATAACAGCTTGTCATGTTAGAGCTGGAGTCAATTATCTTTAAAACTGAAGATTTCACAAATTTACCACTAGCCCAATCCATCACGCAAACCAGCCTCCCATCCATTGACTCTGTCTACACTTCCCGCTGCCTCGGCAAAGCAGCCAGCATATTCAAGGACCCCACGCACCCCGGACATTCTCTCTTCCGCCTTCCTCCGTCGGGAAAAAGATACAAAAGTCTGAGGTCATGTACCAATCGACTCAAGAACAGCTTCTTCCCTGCTGCCACCAGACTTTTGAATGGACCTACCTCGCATTAAGTTGATCTTTCTCTCCACCCTAGCTATGACTGTAACACTACATTCTGTACCCTCTCGTTTCCTTCTCTATCAACGGTATGCTTTGTCTGTATAAGGCGCAAGAAACAATACTTTTCACTGCAAACTAATACATGTGACAGTAATAAATCAAATAAAAAATCAAAGATATTGTCTGTAAAGCAGTGTTTGGTTAGAACATGATATTATGAAATTTGACACGAGTGAACTTTTTTTCATCTCCAGCCAATGTTGGAACCTCATGCCCCTTATTTTTGCTACCACGGTTGATGAACCATATTCTATAACTTGGGTATCTGCCCTTTTGAGAAAAAAAGCCATTAAATAAAGCAATGGGTATACATCCAAATCCCATGAAAGGTTACATTGCCCAGGTATGAAGTGCCAATACATTATTGTTATAGTCTTGGAGCAATACATACCTTGATACACTTTTTGTGAGGGATATGATTTCTAAGTAAAATGAAGCCTCAATCATGAGACATACCTTCTTGGCTAAAACAGATTGTCAATAGTTGATGTTCTGCCAATAGTTACAAGCAGATTTAATCAATACTGTTTCACAAAGCAGGAGAAAGGTATTGGTGGAGGGATGCAGACTAAAATATTTGTCACCATGTTATTTTTCTTTATAGATTATTAGCCTCCGGGGGACTGAAAAGATTGTTTTTCAGAAGTCAGGAAGATTGAGGAAGAAGGTGATCCATGTTTATAAAATGCAAAGAGGGGAAAGAATGATATGAAAAGTCCATATTTGACTATGGAACTGAGTGGATTTCTATTACTTGTATGGGTGTGTTTAGTGAAATGAATCAACGCAGACATGCGCACAGCAGGCTTGCAATGTGGTCCTACGAGTGTAAAGCATAGGATATAGGCGTTGATAATCTGCTCTGAATAATGGCAAATGTGGGTTGTACGTGAAGCTGCTGATAAGGAATTTCAACAATTATTGTAGGTGTATTTTGGTAATTTTGGGCAGCTTGAAAACAATAACTGGCTTAGTAACTCATCTTGTATCAAGAGTCGGAAAACAGCGAGTGAGACAAAGAGGGGGTTGGCTCCCACTATCACTGCTGAGGGGCTGGAGGGAAAATGGCTCAAATTCCCACAGTTAAATCATTCTGACTTTCTAACTGTGGAAAACATTTCCAAAGGTCTTAGACTACACAGCAAGAACTGCATTAAAGTGTAAGAATATTTTGAGGGGGTCCATTGTATTGATTTTACTCCAGGTTGTCATTCAATCAATGAAAACATTGGACTAAAACCCTTCAGGAAGTAAAATTTTGTAAGCACATCCTAAGTGGAAGTGAGTCCTGGGCCCAGTCTCATGCTCCAATCAGAATACCTTCCTTGTCGAGTCTCTCAAACTTGGGATTTTTCCCACAATCTAGTTAGAACCAAAACCCACACTTTTCAAAGTGGAGAATTCTTTCACTGTGAATGAAGCAGGGAGCTGGTTAGAGATCGGGAAGGGTCTTTATATCCTATATATCCCTGTGTTCACAAAAAACCAGCTGTGTACTTTGCACAGCATCTGTGAATACATGAACTCTATCCCTATGGAATGATTGTATCACAGCTTGGTATGGCTCCTACTCTGTCCAAGACCGTACAAAGAGTGGTGAATGATGCCCAGTCCGTCATGCAAACTAGTCTCCACTGACTCGGGAAAGCAGCCAGCATAATCCAGCACCCCGGACATACTCTCTTCCACCTTCTTCCATCGGGAAAAAGATACAAAAGTCTGAGGTCATGTATCAACCGACTCAAGAACAGCTTCTTCCCTGCTGCCTACAGATGTTTGAACTTTTACACTAAGTTGATCTTTCTCTACACTCCAGCTATGACTGTAACACTACATTCTGCACTCTCTCGTTTCCTTCTCTATGTACAGTATGCTTTGTCTGTATGGCACACAAGAAACAATACTTTTCACTGTATATTAATACGTGACAATAATAAATCAAATAACTAGTATCAGTATTTCAAATGTGAGTAAAAATGCTAGTGAACAGAATCGTGGACAGAAACTCTGCTAACAATGTAGCGAGGAGCCAACAAACAATAGAGCTACGACTGATCAAGTTGGCCATTGCCCATTTATAGAGTGCACTCTTGCGTTCTGTTGTTTTATAGGCACGATACAATAAATGGAAAACAACCAATGACTTTGGTTGCAGGGCGCTCCAGCCAAAGGACTTCCTTCATTTTGTCGGGTGGAATATTTTAGTTTGGTGATGGTATCACAAATCACCATAGTCCTTCAGCTCAGTTACAGGCAACAGGAAACACGAGGCAACTTTCAGCCCTCAGTAATCAAGCAGAAAATTATAAACATAGTAACCCACAGGGTTCTTAAATAACCTGAGGTTTAATAATTTACCGGTGATTGCATAATATTTCCATTTCTTCGGACCATAGCCTTTCATAGAAGACGACAAAGTAGAAACAAGGAAGAAACAATTTCAGAGATTGTTTTCCCACGCAGTGGTGACAGTAAAATGCTCTTGTAGTATCACTTCCAATCAATACAGTACATTGATGTGGAGAATTCCATGTAAAATTGGTTCATTAGGGTTACAATTCTTTAAGGATTTCATGACAATGACTTGGTTCTCTGTAAAGAATTGTATGACTGCTAAACTGTTTTTAATTATCGTAAATTTCAAATATTATCCTTATGTTTCTAAGTTGTCCGCACATTTTTTTTCCATTCAAGATTATCACTATAACCTAAGGGACGATGATGCTATGAAAACCACGGAAGCGTGTGTTTGAGATAATGTAATGCCCCAGGCAATGGTTGCCCATCATTGTGTTAAATGAGAGGAACAAGTGGTCAAATTGACGGCCCTGCACAACAGATTGACATTATAAATAAGAGCATGTATTCAGGGATAGATAAAAATGCTTCCGAGAAAATTACATACGTTTGGGATTATTTGTTTACAGGTTTATGTGCCCTGTTACATTGTGGCTAGAATTGTTAATGCTCCACTCAAGCCACCTCCCATCTTCTCTCACCTAAATCTTTTGTTGTAACCCTCTATTCCCTTGTCCCTCGTGTTTGCTTAGCTTCCCCTTAGATGTATCTGTACTATTTGTCTCAACCACTCCGTGTGGTAGCAAGTTCCACATTCTTATCACTATATAAGTTTCTTCTGAATTCTCTGTTGAATTTATTGGTGGCCATCTTGTATTGATGGCCCCTTCCCAATAAGAAGAAACATTTTCACTGTATCCATGCTGTCAAAACCTTTCATAAGTTTAAATTAGCCTATCTTTCAGCCTTGTTTTTGTCAAGAGCTAGTCAAGTAGTCAGTCAATCTTTGTAAATTTAATTCAATCCCAACATTTCCTTTTTATAATATGGTGACCAGAACTGCACACAATATCCGAGTGTTGTCTAACCAAGACTGGATACAGGCTTAGCATGATTTCCCTTCAATTCTATCCTGCTAGAAATAAGTTTTAGGTTTGGTTTGCTGATTTCATGGCCTTGCTAACCTGTAGTACAATGTTTAGTGATTGGTGTATTTGTACTCCAAATCCTTTTGTTCCTTGCGCCTTTCAAGTAATAAGTGGCGTCCCTATTCTTCCTACCAAACTGTGCTACCTCACATTTATGTGTAGAACTTTGTTTGCCAATTATTTGCCTGCTATGCAGTCCTCCTCAATATTATCTAGCCCCCCCCCCCCCCCCCCCAATTTGGTGCCATCTACAAATTTAGAAATATGCATTAAATGGATATGAAGCTGTTTGAATTTCAAGGCTGGGTTGGCTGCTAGACTTTTGATTACAATACAGCAAGGAAAAAGAGTGAATAGTGTCTCGGTCAGAATGGAAAATACAGAGGAACTCAGAGAATATTGGTATTTATAAAATAAAGATAGGAAACATTCTCAAAGCAAATTGAGAATATAACTGAGAGAAAGATTCCTCATCAGCTGATAAACTTTTGCTACTTTTCTGTCCAGTTGTATGGAAGAGGGCATAGAGGACTCTGGAGAAATATGAGCCACATTCAAATATTAGATGACTAATATTTTGAAAACAATGTGTGGACCACTGATGATAAACACTTTCTCTGAGTGAAGAAAAAATTGTGCTATTGAAGAACTGTTTAAAAAAAACCCTGGATCCTTCAGTGAGTCATCAATAGGCATGGAGGCCATTAAAACTTTGGAATGAAATAAACAGAGGTGCTGTAATCTGTGCACATACAACCAGAAATAAGTTGCTGAATGCAGAAGTATCAGTAAAAGTGCAGAATAGGTACAGTGATGAGCGTAGGAGGTCATTGATACAGATAAAATAGGGTCACAGACTTCTGAGTTGAGGAAAAAGGAGTCAGAAGACGACCCATCCAACTGACAGGAAGCTAGCAAGCTTAACTTTAGTTGGAGCCTTTATTAAGGATAATTGGTTTAGAAGTTGTAAAATGTTTGAGATATTCATGGCAACGAAAGCTACAAACCCAAGAGTTTGAGAGGTATAAAACCAAACGATTAAAACGACCATGCACAAACAAAGTATTGTAAAAGAAAATTGCAGAGAGATGGGAGGATCTTTACTGAGGACAGACTGAGAGGAAAGAGTGAGCCACAAGGCATTGCTTTCCCTTTAAGATAGTGTACGAGATATCATTCACTAGACACGTGGCTAAATGGGAAATCAAATGTGGCTAGTTGCAATTTTGATTAAATACAAAATAGACAATAGCTCTCTCCTTGGGCATGTGATTTCAATATTTATATTCAGATCTGTGTGTGTACTTTGACCTTTTCGTGTGTAGGCTGATGAAATGGTAAGATAAAAATCGGAATGTTAGAGTCTTGTACACTCGCTGATTAATGTTTCAGTGAGTTTCAATAAATGTACATATAAATTTACATTTACCTGTATTGTATGAGCATTTTATGGCCTTTCCTACTAATATTATTGCAAATGACTAAAAACCGTAACAGCACCCGTAGCCAGTCATCAATTTCCATTGGACAACACAACTGTAGAAACATATTCTGTTCTATAACCTCCACTCTCTCCTTGAGGTTGAACCAGAGTGTTTGCAACTTTAGTATTATATTTGATCCTGGGATGAGTTTCTGGCCAAATCTGTGCCATCATTAAGGGCCCTATTTCCATCTCCATTACGTTCTCTGACTTAGTCCTGTCTCAACTCAGCTGAAAAGCTCATCCAGGCCTTTGTTATCTCTAGACTGGACTCTTCTATTATTCTAACACACTTCTCGCCAGAGGTCATCCAAAACTCTACAGCCATGTCCCGACTTGCACCATGTCCCATTTATCCATCACCCCTATGTTTGCTGACCAAAACTATGTTAAGTTTCTTGGTTAAGGAACATCCCGATTTTAAAATTCTCATCCATGGATTTCAAATTCCTCCATGACTTCACCTCTCCCTATTTCTGGAATTTCCTCCAGCCCCACAATCCCAATTTTAACTGCTCTACTTTTCCTGGTTAGGCCTTCAGCAGCGGAGGTCCTAAACTCTGGAATTCCATATTTAAAATGATCCTTGAAACATACTGCATTTGGCCACCTGCCCTTTTGTGTGGCTCAGTATTAAGTTTTATTTGATAACACTAAGATAAGGCAAAATACTACGGATGCTGGAATCTGGAACAGAAACAGACAATGCTGGAGAAATCAGCAGCTTTGACAGCATCTGTGGACAGAGAGTAGAGCCAACGTTTCGAGTCAGGATGACTTTTTGTCAAAGCTCTCTCCACAGATGCTGTCAGAGCTGCTGAGATTTTCCAGCATTTTCTGATTTTGTTTGTTTGATAACACACCTATGAAGTACCCTGGGACAGGGACATTTCACCACATTAAAAGGTGCTATACAAATACAAGATGTTGTTATTATCATAGCAGAGCGAGCAAACGGAACCAGTCACTTAGAACAGGAAGAAAGGAATTGGTAAACGCAAAATATTGCGGATGCTGGAATCTGAAACAAAAACAGAAAAATGCTGGAAAATCTCAGCAGGTCTGACAGCATCTGTGGGGAGAGAATAGAGCCAATGTTTCGAGTCTACATGACTTTCATCAGAGCTGACAGGAGCATTCCAACCATTATTCATGTAAATTGAGTCTGTGTCTTATAAGTTCTGTTTGTGAACAGAATTCCCACTCACCTGAAGAAGGGGCTCAGAGCCTCGAAAGCTTGTGTGGCTTTTGCTACCAAATAAACCTGTTGGACTTTAACCTGGTGTTGTTAAACTTCTTACTGGGAAAGAGAGTCAGCAGGGCTTTATATTATGAGGGTAGGGAGGATGGTGGAATGGGACAAAGGGAATGTAAATGAGCGTGCAGAAGGCTGAGAAGGTGTTGAAGGTGTATATTAATTGATCAGAAAGGAGTTGGTGTTTGTTTTCAAGGAAGTTATGTTTAGCAGCTCTAACAGTTGGACTTACAGATAAGTTGCAGAGTGACCAAGACAGCTGGTCAGATAGAGCCTTTGAGGGATTGCAGAATGGCAGCCTTAACTGCAGTGTGGGTCAGGAATGACTGAAATATGAGAGTTTCCTGCAGAATGGGAATATCATTAACATTTTCACCAAAGGAACGAAGTAAATGGAGTTAGATCAAGCAAGAACCAATAGAATGGTGACAGCACAGAGACCTGTGCTGGCAACAACTGAGCTGGTCCCATTTCCCCCGACCTAATCCCGTAAATCTGAAAATGCTTCCTCTTCAGGTGCTTAAGTAATTCCCATTTGAAAGCCATGATTGAGTTTTTCCTCTGCTGCCCGTTCAGGCAGCACACCCCTGATCGTAACAACTCTTTTTGCATAAAAAAGGATTTTCCTCATGTCAAAGTGAGGCAATAATTTTTCAAAAGATCATTCCTATTAGCTGTTGTATAGTGACAAATAAAACTGGTTTCATTCACAATATGCTGCAAGGTATTCTTTAAGAGACAGATATAACAGTGATCAGAACAGCCTAGATATAGTTTATGAGTTGCTTCCTTTAAAAGAACCAACTAAAACAGCAGTAACAGGTCTACTCGATTCCTATCAAGTGTGGGAATGATATATAGCAATATTATATGAAGAGCAAGAGGAAAAGTGCAACATCTTAAGGGAGCATTGTTCATGCATTCCACCCATGTCTAGTACTAAGTAGGTGCTAAGCGGGGTTTGCAGTAGTTGCGTGGATGCTTTGTGATTCCATTATGCTCAGTTGGAAAATGCTGTTTTAACATTTGGTGGGAAAACTAGAGCATTTTCTGACATAATTTGCACTTTGAGTGAAATCAAGGCTAAACAGTATATCCTTTTCTTCTGTCCCAGTGGTTCACCGAATTACGGTTTGGACAATGGCCGTGCCCCAATGCAAGTGGCTAATCTCCATGCATAAACTTGGACAAAGACTCCAAGAAGCTATTCAATAGTTTAAACGTCTCAGTCTCCATTAATTTGGCAGTAGAGAATGAGTGTTGCACTGTTTCCTATAGAATAACACACCTCAAAAGTATCCAATTGGCTGTAAAACATTTTGTGTAAATTGGCTGCCACTTTTGTTAATTTACCAAACTTTGGAAGTATTCCATTGGCTGAAAATGCTTTGTGATGGCCTGAGATCCTGAAAAGCATGGTACAAAAGTTCAGAAAAGGTTCAAAAAAATGGGCAGAGGGATCGCAAAGCTAAAAAAAACCCACCCCTTCCCTTCTCTGCAACCTTCCCTCTCACTCACCCTTTCCCCTCTCTACAACGGCTTCCCCCATTCATTCCTTTCCCTCTCCATCTCCCCAACCTCCCGCCCACTCACCCTTTTCCCCCTCACCCTGCGCACCCTGTTGTAAATTATGAAGAATTGAGTCATTGTGTTTAAGAATAGACCTCTAACATTTCACTGGAAGTCAAATAAGACTGTTAAAAAATTTCCCATGCATGACACAACGTTAAGACTGTAAGACCATAAGAGACAGGAACGTGTGCAGGCCGTTAAACCCTTCAAGCCTGCTCTGCCATTATGGTTGATCTAACACTCACTAAGGCCACTTTCCTGCCCTGCCTTCTTTCCACAACCCTCAATTCCCCTAATGATTAAAAACCTATCGTTCTCAGCCTTGAAAATGTTCAAGGACTCGACCTCCACAGCTTCCTGAGGTAAAGAATTCCAAAGATTCACCACTGAGAGAAGAAATTCTTCCTCAAATCCATCTTAAATGAGTATCCTCTTATTTTGAGACTATGCCCCCTACTCTCCCATGAGTGGAAACATCCTCCCAACATTTACTCTCCAACTCCCTGAGAATCTTACATGTTTCAATCATATCACCCCCTCATTCTTCTGAACTCAAAAGGTGTACAGACCCAATGTATTTAATCTCTCCCCCTCTGGCAGTCCCTCCATATCTGGATCATCCCAGTAAACCTCCTCTGCATTGCCCCCAATGAGAATATATCTTTCCTTAAATACAGGGACCTGAAATGTAATGTGGCCTCAGTAGTACCTTGTACACTTGCAACAACTACTCTTTAACTATAACTGGCTTTAACTGTTTCTTGTTGGCTACAAAGCACCAGCTGACCTCTCTGCGCATTGTTAATATGAAAGCCATCACCAATATCACATTAGCCATCTTTTGTATGAGGTTTGAAACAGGTATGATCTCTCAGGTGGGCATAAAAGACACAACTTCAACCAAGAGTAGGATAGATCCTCCCCCTCCGAGCGGAACCTGGCCAATATTTATCTCTAAGCCAACATTGCTACAACAGATTAACTTGTCATTATCCCACTGCTATTTGATGGACCTTCCAGTGTGCAAATTGACTGTTAGTGACTACACTTTAAAAGTACTTTGTTGGTTGTAATAGCACTTTGAGATGGCCTTTTTTTATTGTTGTCAAATAAACAGTAGTGGCTCTATGACAGTTCCGTTTTAAGATAAACAGATACTTCTGTTGACATGCATATTGTTATGTCTGCAATAATTTCACTCTTTATCCCTTTAAAAAGGGTTTAATTTCCTGCATGGAGCAAAAATCATTGCAATCACTTAAAAAAAACTGATTCTCAGGCATAGGCAGGCAAGGAATTCTGTATTGTTGAGTGGAGCTGACTGACAGTCTCCATTGAATTGTGCAATCTCTTACATGCTTATTGATCATTAATGTCACTCCTCACATCTCCCTGTGAATGTTGACTGCTCTAATACATACACTACGGGCTTATACTCCACTTACTATACAGCAACAAATGGACCACAAGCCTATAAACAAACTGCAAAGAGCTTTGATGTTACAGAATACCAACTCCCTAGTCTCTGTGTTACTACCTCAGGACGCATTCCTTTAAGGACAAATAATAAACACACCTACAACTCTCTGAGCCATCAGCTCAACTTAAGTTTGTGTGTAACCAGTAGTGGAAGAAAATAATATCTGGTTGTGAAGGCTCTCAGACTGCTTCACACAAAAATATGCACACAATCCATCAAGGCGACATGTTCCACCCGTAGCGAGAATGCTCAAATAAGGTCAGTTGCTGGATTTGTACCAGACCAATATTCCTGCAGAGATACCTCCAACTGTGTCTTTCGTGAAAAACAAGCAGTTGGATGTTGGAAATTTGGTGGGGTATTGTGTGGGTGGAAAGCTTGTCTCCAAGTGGACCTTCAAGGTCAGCCAAATGCAATTTTTAGGTAAATAGGTGAGCAACAGAATCAAAAACTGTAGAGCTAATAGACATTCTGAGATAGGGTGGCACACTCTGCCCATTTTTATCTGATCAGGCTTTAGGAGCTATCAGTGACAACTAATCAATCCTGCATGCAGCCCGAGAGCTTTCACAAACAGATATTACTTTTTTCCCACTGTTGGTTACACACAAACTTAAGTTGAGTTGATGGCTCTATCAGATGTTGGTGTGTTTATTATTTAAAGCATTGGATACTTAGGTAGGAACGCAGAGGCTGGGGCCTAGATATTCATGGAATCTGCACCAGTTTTACAGACATAAAACACACGTCTACGCATCTAGTATGACATGTACAATGCTTGTGTACAGGAACACATTCTACCCTGGAGGTGCACTGTCCCCCATTTTGGTGACAGCTCTGGTATCAGTGGCCAGGGCCTGTGCCTGAAATAGGTATTAGGCCCTTCATCAAGCTGGTTTGCTCTGACTGCTGTCAGTGTCCTCTTATGTTCAGAAGAACCAAGTCTACATGTGGCATACATGGTGGTGCCCAAAGGAGGCTGCCACCAAAAAGGTACATTTTAACTTAATTGAATGTGAAACAGTAGTTGCTCCTCCCGGCACTGCAACAGTCCCAAAGGTCCCCATTCGGCCCATCACAATTACCTTCCTTATCCCCATCTACTTAAAATGTTAATCACTTCATTGGCAAGCGTCCTGAGGATGAGCAGTTGACATTCTCAGTTGATGTAACTTGTTGAGTGGTCTTCAAGTTCTGTAGTCCCTGCACGCAATTAGCGCCAAGAAGCCAGCGCTATCCAATTTCACAACCACTAACCACTCCCATTTAAGGTCTTCCCATCTCCCTGCGCCCCCGACTCTACAAGTTCAAATCCACTATGACAAGCAGTGGAATTCCATTTGATAAATGTGGACTGGAGAGAGAGGAAAAAATGACAGTAACTGCCAGATAGTCATGAAAACCCCACTGGTTGTTCACCAAAGAGAGTATCCCATCCCTACCTGTGCTGGTCTGCAACAAGCTGACTCATTCTAGGTTAAAGCCTCCTGAGATTGATTAGCAAACCACTTAGTTTCAGCAAGGCTGTCCCCCACTGCCATCTGTTCAGGGCAATGAGGGATGGTCAATAAATGCGGTTCTACCAAGCTTGCCTCTCACTGGAAGATGAATGAAAAACACCATAAAAAATGCAGATTGCGCATGCAAAATGCAAACAGGCTGGCACGGCGACTGAAAGCATCAGTTTAAAGTGCTGGATGATTGGCACACATCTGTAAATGAGATGGCACCACTTTTGAAGAAGCCGTTCAAGGGGTGGCAGTTGTTTCCTCATCTGGAGGCAAACAGCTGCTGTTTCTATCTGTCTCTGGGTAGGCTTTCACATCACAAAAAAAAATTAAACTGTCAAGAACTGTGCACGAAGAAGGTAATGGATGTGTTTTTTTTTGGCTCTTGGTGCAGTGAAGGCCAGCCTGCAATGTAAATGAGGCAGCGTCTACAGCAGAGTCAGCACTGAACAAAAACACTTCTAGTTCATTACTCAGTACCTAAAACCGGGGCAGCAAATAATTTCACACAAAAACACGTCCTTCCCACCCCCAAAAAGTAGCAAAATATTCAAAGACACAACGTCACGCACAGGGACATTTTGTCAATTCATATTCTTGAATTCCCCCCGAAATTTTTTTTTTCCTCTTTAAAGGCACTGTTTGTTTGTCCAGGATTTCTCCACATGAGCTGACTCGGTTTAAATACATAACCCACAGCCTCGCTCCAGGCTTTGGTGGCAAAAGAACAAAGGAAAAACTGGGAACCAAATCGTCTGGCGGAAAAGCACAAAAGGAACAACAGAATTTATTTGCTCTGATTAAAGCACCACGTTTTTGAGTAACCGTTTCCTGTTATCCTGATGTCGGACAAGGAGAGAGTTATTACCCTGCTGTGATTCTACTGAAGACGATAAGTGTTCCCAGGTCAGTAACAGAGGCCAGAAGCAATTCTGAGTTCCCGTGCAGTGACCTGAGAAGACTGCCACCTGCTTTGTGTCACTCTGACTGGGAAACTGAGCTCCGACTCGCACTTTGATCTCACAACTGTAAAAATTCCAAACATTATTTTTCTGGGGAGAGGGCAGAAGGCTGAGGACTCGAAGCAACTCAAAACAAGCTAGAGATGGCTAGGGCCACTTTGCTGCTGCCTCCAGAGCAATATTTAGTGAGAGGAGACCTCCCTCGGTGGAACCAGAGTGCAGGCCTCCAGAGTAAGGATCGTCACACACAGGCCAATGCAACAAGAATCAAACTCATTTCAATAAACAAAGATCCATCAGATTAAAAATTAGGATTAAATTACTTCTTGCAGCTTGCTGTTCATCATCTATTGCACTTGAGGATTAATGCTGTCCCTGATGTCAATCTATTAACAACACCACCGTTAAACATGCTTGTTAAGGGCACAAAAAGAATGTTATCCTTTGGGTAATGCAAGCCCGTGGATTGTTAACAGAATTCTGCTCAGATCAGGAAGACTTCAACCTTTGCTATACTTTAGCATTTGAGTCAGCGTGACACAGTTTTCACACACAGACAAACATGGTGGAAAACTGGGGAGAGAAGTTGCTGACCTCATGGTACATCCAGGGAGCAAGTGATGAGAGACCACACCAAGAATATGGTCTTAGCAGTTTCAGCTCAGCACGAGTTACACTTCAACTGCCTGGAAACGATTTCAAGTTTTAATTTTAATGTTAGAATGGAGCCCACTGCGCATTTGGACATCAGTGCTATTAATAAAATAAACCATGCTCTCCTGCAGGATCAGTGTGTTTGAGCCATACAGAGCAGCATTATCCTAGATGCTGTGTTAACTTGTCTCAGTGGTAGCAGGACTGCTAAAGTTCCCCTCAACAGTCTTGGATAGAGAGAAGAAAACCTGAATCCTTGACTCCTGATAGTAAGTACACGTGTAAACATCAGGTAAAGATAGGCTTAGTTGTAATTTCCTGGTAGAATAGCCTATTGACTTTCAATGCTCAAATGTTAATTGTAGCCAGTTGGACACTGGGTGGTGACTGAAGACCATGGAACCATGGTCCAGCAATGAATCAGCATCTTTAAAAGAGGAAGGGGGGGGGGGGTTATAACTGGGACAAAATGCTCGAAAATGGGAACACTGGTATCAAGTTTAGAAACCTACTTAAATTACAGCAACATTTATACAAAGTTCAACTAAAGGAAGATTTTCAGGAAAGATTTCAGTCTAGTTTACAGATTTTATTTATTCTCATAGAGTCATAGAGGTTTACAGCATGGAAACAGACCCTTCGGCCCAACTTGTCCATGCAGCCCTTTTTTTTAAACCCCTAAGCTAGTCCCAATTGGCCGCATTTGGCCCACATCTCTCTATACCCATTTTACCCATGCAACTGTCTAAACGCTTTTTAAAAGACAAAATTGTAGCCGCCTCTACTACTACCTCTGGCAGCTTGTTCCAGATACTCACCACCCTGTGTGTGAAAAAATTGCTCCTCTGGACCCTTTTGTATCTCTCCCCTCTTACCCTAACCTACTATTGAATGAAAAAACTGTTGTACCTTTCACAACCATGTCATAAAGCACTTTACAGCCAATGAAGCACTTTTGAAGTGCAATCTCTGTTATAATGTTGGAAACACATCAACTAATTTGCACACAGCAAACTCCCACAAACACCATTGTGATCATTACCTGATAATCTGTAGCGTGGTATTAATTGAGGGATAAGTATTGGTCAGGGCATCGGGAATAGCTCCCATGCTCTTGAAAATATATATTTTTATTCATTTACGGGATGTGGGTGTTGCTGGCTCGGCCAACATTTATTGCCCTTCCCTATTGCCCTTCAGAAGGTGGGGCTGGAGCTGCCTTCTTGAAATGCTGGAGTCGCTACTTCCTGTGGTGTAGGGGCTGAAAGATCTTTTATACCCACCTGACAGAACAAACTGATCTTCACCAAAAAAACACAATTCCTCCAACAGTGTAGCAGTCTCTCAGTACTGCACTACTGGAGTGTCAGCTGAGATCTTTGTGCTTAGGTCCTAGTATGGAATGGAACCCACAATGTTCTGACTCAAAAGCAGTGTCACCAACTGGGCAACAGCTGATACTCACTGATAAAATAAATATCCAAATTTCTGTCTGGAGTTATCTTAATATTGGAACCCTGCACCTCCGTGTTTTGGGTGAGGGTGATGGGGGTGGAGTGGCAACTTTTCTCCTCGTCTCAGGGTTTGAGCCCCAGCACAGTACATACTCTGTCTGCTTTCCAACTGAGGCATTCTCAGTCTCCTAACGGGCCTGGATTTTACTTGGTAGCACTAACATTATCAAGATGTCAGTTGTGTCCGATATCCGTCAGTCACTGCACTGTTAACAACACCCAGAGCTGCCCTGCTGTGCTGGAATGTAAACAATGCCAGTCCTATTAATTATCTTGACTGTAACCAGAGTTATTTTTACTAGAATCTGGCTTGGCACGTTTTATAAATATTTCAGAGCGAACTCAATCTCGCGGTATTCGATTGATGCTGCTTTACTCAGTGTCACTGGATTAAACAGCATCAACACGGACTATTTTAGCATTTGATCACAACTTGCAATAATATAGCACCCATAATGCACCCTCAATATAGGAAATTATCCCAAGATACTTCACAGAAATATAATCAGACTAAAATAGTGCTGAACTTGACAAAGAGATATTTGGAGGACTAGCCAAAAGCTTGTTGGAAGAAATGGGTTTTTAAGGAGGATGGAAGTGGAGGGGCAGAGGAATTGAGGGAGGTAATTCCATAAAGGATGCAGCCTGAATGGCTCAAGACACAGCTTCCATAGAAATATAGAAATTAGAATCAGGAGTAGGCCATTCGGCTCTTTGAGCCTATTCCACCATTCTTTTGATCATGGCTGATCATTGAATTCAATATCCTGATCCCCCACTCCCCCCCCCCCCCCCCCCCCAACATCCCTTGATCCCTTTAGCCCCAAGAGCTATGTCTAATTTCTTCTTGAAATCAGACAATGTTTTGGTCTCAACTACTTTCTGTGGTAGTGAATTCCACACATTCACCACCCTCTGGGTGAAGAAATTTCTCCTCACCTCAGTTCTAAAAGGTTTACCCCTTATCCTCAAACTATGACCCCTAGTTCTGGACTCCCCCACCATTGGGAACATTCTTTCTGTACCGTCTACCCCGTTAGAATTTTATAAGTTTCTATGAGATCCCCCCTCTCTCTTTTAAACTCCAGTGGATATAATCCTAACTGACTTAGTCTCTGCTCATATGACAGACCTACCATCCCAGAAATCAGCTTGGTAAACCATCACTGTACTCCCTCTATAGCAAGGACATCCTTCCTCAGATAAGGACACCAAAACTGCACACACTACTCCAGGTGTGGCCTCACCATCGCCGTATACAATTGCAGCAAAACATCCCTATTCCTATACTCAAATCCTCTCACTATGAAGGCCAACATACCATTTGACTTTTTTACTGCCTGCTGCACCTGCGCGCTTACTTTTAGTGACCGGTGCATGAGGACTCCAAGGTCTCGTTGAGTATCCACCTCTCTCAATTTACACCCATTCAAGTAATAACCTGTCTTCCTATTATTGCTACCAAAGTGGATGACCTCACATTTATCCACATTATACTACATCAGCCATGTACATGGCCACACACTCAGCCTGTCCAAATCACGTTGAAGCATCTCTACATCCTCCTCACAACTCACCCCCCCCACCCAACTTTGTATCATCTGCAAATTTGGAGATAATACATTCAGTTTCCTCTTCCAAATCATTAATATATAATGTGAACAGTTGGGGTCCTAGCACAGATCCCTGTGGAACCCCACTAGCCACTGACTGCCAATCAGAAAATGACCCATTTATGCCAACTCTTTGCTTCCTATCTGCTAACCAGCTTTCTATCCATCTCAAGACATTATCTGCATAGTAGTCTGTTATGTGAGACCTTGTCGAAAGCCTTCTGAAAGTCTAAATAAACCACATCCACTGGTTCTCCTCGGTCAACTCTACTAGTTATATCCTCAAAGGATTCCAAGCTGGTCAGGGAAGCAGCATTGCACGAAGGACCAGAGTCTGAGGAACTTGGAGTTCTGAAGCGAGATTTGAGTAGAGGGAGGGGCGAGCCATGAAGTGATTTAAACATCAGGGTGAAATGCTTTTAAATTGAAGGGATGATGGTGAGGCCTCAGGGTCAACGTAACTCAACAAGATCAGGAGTGATGAGTGAGCAGGACTTGGTGGAAGAAAGAATGCCAGCAAAGTTTCCCATCAGCTGGAGTTGATGGGGAGCGCAGGGTGGGAAGATTGGAATAAGTGCTGGAGGTGACAAAGGCATGGATCAGAGTTTCAGTAGCAGAGGCAGGAGTGAGGACAGGACGTTTAAAGTAGGTGATCTTTGTGATTTAAAAGCCACAATTCTTTCTTTGATATCAGCGTATAGACTCCAAATTAGGAACATTTGTTTCTAATTAAGGGAAGGGATGGTTAGAAAGAGGGTGGAATATTTTCTCTCAAAGTACTTCACCAATCTCGACCGAAAAAGTGATGAAAAGTATCTATTACCTGTAATGAAGTAACAGTAATTCTGTCTTTGCAGGGAGACCTGCTGCCATCAGGTTTTTGAATGGACCTACCTTATATTGAGTTGATCTTTCTCTACACTCTAGTTATGACTGTAACACTACATTCTGCACCCTCTTCTTTCCTTCTCTATGTACGGTGTGCTTTGGCTGTATAGTGCACCAGAAACAATACTCTTGACTGTATACCAATACATGTGGCAATAATAAATCAAATCAGATCAAGGACCTGCAATTTTGCATTGCCTTTAGTCCAGTGCCACGGGTTATGGTTGTTGCTGACTGACTCCATTCAAGCCAATAGGGAATGAGTAATCCAGACTGGCCTTGGTGCCAAGATACAGCTACTCAACTTCAGAAATGCCTCCAGTCACTAACTGGCCACACTTTACTTAGTTGTTGGATGGCTCCAGATCAACGGCAGGTTTAACAAAGGAGTATTTCTACATTTACAAAACAATTGTTTGACATTATTGCGCTACTAATGTTAAAGATCACTACTCATGACTGAGTTACTTAAGAGCAAGATTTCACTGTGGATCCACCTTCAACATAAATATATGCAACTGAACAGAATTGATTTTTAAGTTAAAATGCAAAACTCATAATAACGCCCGTTTCCCCTTTGTGGAAAATTAAACTTTCTCATTCAGCTGGCACAACGTTTGGTTGGGGCAAGCAAGGGATTCGGTTGGTTGGTTACAGGACATTCATCGTAGATTCCTTAAGTATATCTCAAATGTACAAGGTATACAGTAACATGGGATGTCACTACAACTGGGACTTAAACAAGGAAAGCAAAAGATACGTACGCACATACACAAAACATGGGTGTGGTTTGAAGAGGACAAGTGACATCTGAGCAATAGTGTAGGGAAAAAAAGCATCATTGGTGTTTTGGGCCTGATAATACAGACTGATGCTCAGCCCAGAGTTTTATTACGATGCTTTTATCCACACAATGCTGCTTATTGTTATGTATCCCACAATGACACTCCTTCTTGACAAATTATGTAGAAACGTGTTGAGGGACAGATACACGATACAGAATGACTGATTCACTAAAACATCAATTTCAGCAAACTGAATTTTCGAGAAGAATGAGAAGAGAGGTTCGCAGAACCACAGTGTGAACAGGATGATTAATTGCTCAGCTGACATCAACATAAAATCAAATGATCCTGTCGGTCTCAGACAGAACAATGTGCTGAATGATGGAATCTGCATACACTGACAGATTCCAATTGGTCACAGGGCAATCACATGAGCAGCAAGACGCCACATGCAAAGGAGCGGGAGAATGATGGACATACAGGGTCACATCTGTCATGGACAAAGCAACAGCGACAGCAGCAGCAGCAGACAGCTCATTTCGGCCAGAAAGCGTAAACAAACACAAATTATTTGATTTGTTTAAAAAAAAAAAGTATTTTTACTAAATTTTATTTAACAAAAGTTTCACAAGGACAAGTATGGAAAGAACCCACGGCAATTGCCATATCATGCAAAACCAATGATAGTCATACCTTGGCTCATTCTAGTCATCCTTGTAGCACTTTAGAGAAAAAGTAAGTAAATATTCTAGGTAAGTTTACAATTTTCTTAAACTATCACATTTTGGACTCAGCACTTTCACTGGCACTGCCAGACAGAACATTCAAATCTCCTGTAAATAAGACATTGTCAGTGAAAGTCTACTTTGGTTCGTAAGTTTTTTTAACCATAACACACACCCACTGGCAAGCCCATGCTTTGAAATAGTGGTATAGTGTAAACATTGTTTTAGGAAAATATACTGAATGGAGAGGGGTTGGGGGGAGGGAGGGGGGGGGGGTGGAGGAAAGTAAAGTCATCTTACAAATATTGGCTTCCTAAAAAAAAAGAATACATTCCCACAAAACACCAGAAAGCAAATGTCCTGCTTCTATGAAAAATCAATAACGTGTATATGCCAATTGCATCTATGACAGTCACACAAAAGGAGTGCGTTTAACTGTCTTCATGAATACAAACTGTGATATGAAATGGCTACTGTATGAAAGTGCCTGACACACTATTTTCTTTCTTTCTTTGTTCCTTCTGCCAAGATTCACATCACTGAACCATCCCAGGAAAACATGACTGACTTTTTTTAAGCTTAGGAAATAAAAAAGTTAATTTAAAGAAAAATGTGACATCAATTCTCAGGGAGAAAAAAAAGTTGACAATATAACAGTCAAATCAAGGAAAAAGAAGAATGCTGTGCATGACTCGCTAAATTCTATGCATCACTCCCCCACCAAAGCTCTTTCAGTTGTGCCTGTGCTAATAGGAACATGCTATTCAATCAGTGACAATGCAAAAATGTCATGAATTTAAAATGCTTTGCCCTTATTACGAGCAGGACAATAGACATTTTTGCTAGGAGTTGCCTGTTTGGATATAAGTAATTTCCAGTTTAAGATAATTCTAAAAATCTTACCCTCTTCTGTACCCTAATGCTGTGCATTAAATAATTACTATTATTATGCTCGGTGTAAAGTAACAAACATTAAATAATTAAGTGTTTCAAATTGAAGTATGTCAGTAGTTGCTGCTGATAGTTAACTGGTGTTTGGTAATGATTGGTTTTTTAGGTCCATCTGATTTGTTGCTGTTGTGCTGCAGGAGATGGACGATGAAATCTGTTGACAAGCACATGCATACAGACGAACATGTGCAAACATACGTGATGCAGTCCGTGACAAAGGGAAGCTCGGCGCTGGGGAAATGGACAGAGGTGGAAATTCACAAACAGTTTTTCATCAGACAGCAGGGTCAAGCACATACTTCTGCTTTTCCCGAGGATCCCGGATCTTGTTGCGGTTTGGACGGTTGGTGGTGGTTGGGATGGAGTGCACAGACGAGCTTTTCTTACTGGAAGAGTGCGAGGAATGAGACGAGTGCGATAAGCTGCCACGGGATTGGCCAGCATTGTGGTCAAATTGCATCAGACAGAAGATCACATCCGTTGAGACTAGTTCAAATTCATAGTGTGGATTAGCAATCACATATCTGGGAAGGAACAGGGAAACATAAATGAACCATGCAAGTAACTTAGTAATAGAACATTACAATGCATGTAAGGACCATAGTATTACCAACACGTATTTAACTTTTGCCTAAAGATGTAATGCGTTGACAAAATTTGCATTAAAATGCACTGCCCAGAAATGTCACTGTATTAATGGTATATGATATCACAATTGCAATAAAGGAGGTCATTTAAGCTAACTCACTGAGCAGGGTCCCCAGGGAACAGTGGTTTTATATCCCATCTGATATTACACTCTATTGACTTCGATGGAGTGTACAATTGGACAAGCTGTCAACCAACTTTTCACCAGATCCAAACAATTGGTCAAATTAGGTCAAAACTGCCTGCCAACATTTCTATAAGATGTTCCAACAAGGAAAGTTGAGTATACACAAGATCCATTGCTTCACTACTGTGGCAAATAGCATCAAGTCTCAGAAAACTTGGGAATAATAATTTGCCTATGATGAGGACCTTATACCCAAAAGCAGTGGCATAAGGAAAATATGTAATTTCTTTAAAATGTCTGTGGAATCTGTAAATGTTTTTAAGAATGTTTGAAAAGGACTTTTAAGAGTTTGCATCAGATGTACAGGGATCAACTATCATTTTCATGAAGAAATACCGGTCCATGCAACTTGGTGACCCTTGACCTGGAAGCAGTATCAACAAGAAGCAAGGACAGAAAGCTCATGACAGGGTTCGAGCAGAAATTGTGAACTGGACAATTCTACTGCTGTGCTTCAGTTTTGTCAGAGCTGACCAGACCGTTTAATGAGATTTATTAAAGGATTCAGCTAAAGGAATTGTCCATGACTGTTATGAGGCTAGTTTAGGAGGTTCTAGGGGACTATGCTGTTTGAGTGACAGTGGTCACCAGGGTCTTGGATGGAGTTGCAGGTGACTTGAGCACCAAATCCATTAATGAGAAGATCCTGCGTTCCAGAGACCAAATTGGAAAGACTTTGAAATTGCAAGATTTGTGTGGGGAGTGATAAGAATGTTTGTAATCTCATGAGATAGTCATTGTTGTCTCTGCTATTTCATGTGTATTTTGTAGTTGGTACTTTTTCTTTGCCTGTTAATTCATGTATAATTCACATGGATTCTGCAAAAGTAAAACCTACAAACAATGGAATCCTTTTGGTACTTTTTTCATTTGGGCATCCTTTAGAAAATTTAGTCATTTTGGATTATATTCCTCCACAGGGATTATAACTTCGTGAAGTTAGAGTCACATTTCATGAAAGTGCGAATTTAACTCACTTTAGGCATTACCTTGTGAGCAACGTCTAAGGCTATCTCCTTGCGACTGAAGTGAACACCCAATGAGCACAGCTTGAGGAACTCAGAACATGTGGGAAAATAAATAAATGAAGGAACTGAAAAAAACCTCTTCAGCACGCGTCAAAAATGATCAAGTGCATAACTGGAGAATAGAGATCAATCTGGTGATCTTGGCTGGAACTTTGTTTTGCTTTTTGAGTGATTTATTTAAGAGGCATTTTTTGAGA
The DNA here is from genome assembly GCF_964213995.1 of Mustelus asterias. Taxonomy (NCBI): domain Eukaryota; kingdom Metazoa; phylum Chordata; class Chondrichthyes; order Carcharhiniformes; family Triakidae; genus Mustelus; species Mustelus asterias. The sequence goes on along the minus strand of NC_135828.1, from coordinate 14,073,492 downwards.
AATGCTCCAAAAGGATAATCTAAACTGAAAAAAATTCCAGCACTTGACACAGTGATAATATTAGTTAGGCTGCAATGAGATTGACACTATTTGTATTTGTACAGAAGCCATTCAAACAGTGAGGTAATGATCTCTCTGTTACTTTAAACATTACTTGGACAGAAACTTTGAGAGCTGTGTTGGGACCGTCTCCATAGTAAGAAGTAATCGTAGTAAGAAGTCTCACAACACCAGGTTAAAGTCCAACAGGTTTATTTGGTAGCACAAGCCACTAGCTTTCGGAGCGCTGCTCCTTCATCAGATGAGTGGGAGTTCTGTTCACAAACAGGGCATATAAAGACACAAACTCAATTTACAAAATAATGGTTGGAATGCGAGTCTTTACAGGTAATCAAGTCTTAAAGGTACAGACAATGTGAGTGGAGAGAGGGTTAAGCACAGGTTAAAGAGATGTGTATTGTCTCCAGCCAGGACAGTTAGTGAGATTTTGCAAGCCCAGGCAAGTCGTGGGGGTTACAGATAGTGTGACATGAACCCAAGATCTCGGTTGAGACCGTCCTCATGTGTGTGGAACTTGGCTATCAGTTTCTGCTCATCGATTCTGCGTTGTCGTGAAGGCCGTCTTGGAGAACGCTTACCCGAGGATCAGAGGCTGAATGCCCGTGACTGCTGAAGTGTTCCCCAACAGGAAGAGAACCACCCTTTCCTGCAGAGTATCAGGTAGACAACGTTGGCCAAGTTGCAAACGTATGTACCGTGTATCTGGTGGATGTTGCAGGAAAGGATGTCCCGAGGCATGGTACATTGGGGAGACCATGCAGACGCTACGACAACGGATGAATGAACACCCCTCGACAATCACCAGGCAAGAGTGTTCTCTTTCTGTTGGGGAACACTTCAGCAGTCACGGGCATTCAGCCTCTGATCTTCGGGTAAGCGTTCTCCAAGGCGGCCTTCACAACACACGACAACGCAGAATCGCTGAGCAAAAACTGATAGCCAAGTTCCACACACATGAGGACGGCCTCAACCGGGATCTTGGGTTCATGTCACACTATCTGTAACCCCCACGACTTGCCTGGGCTTGCAAAATCCCTAACTGTTCTGGCTGGAGACAATACACATCTCTTTAACCTGTGCTTAACCCTCTCTCCACTCACATTGTCTGTACCTTTAAGACTTGATTACCTGTAAAGACTCGAATTCCAACCATTATTTTGTAAATTGAGTTTGTGTCTTTATGTGCCCTGTTTGTGAACAGAACTCCCACTCACCTGATGAAGGAGCAGCGCTCTGAAAGCTTGTGGCTTATGCTACCAAATAAGCCTGTTGGACTTTAACCTGGTGTTGTGAGACTTCTTACTGTCCTTACCCCAGTCCAACGCCAGCATCTCCACATCCAGTAATTATTGCAGTGCTGAGCTCCACCTATCTTCTGGGTTCAGATATCAGCTTGTTGCGTCTTTCCAGTACTTTTAGATTTCTAATAAGTGTGTTTTTTCCATTCAATCTCAGTCAGATCCCAATGCCATTTAAAGTTGTAGAGGTGCTATATATATATAAATTATATATATCATATTAAACACACTGGGCAGGGGACGGAGGTGGATTTTAACCAAAAAGGGGTTTGGGGCAGGAGAGAAGGTACAAAAAAACCAAATTCTCAAACCTTCCTCTAATCCTCTTTCTGGTTTTAATCATGGCAGGTTAAAGGAGGAGGCAGATTGATCACTAAAATATTGCCGTTACTTTAACTCCATTTTTATTTTTAATATGCGAAGGCCTGCTAATGTTGACAAGTAAACAAATGCAAGGAGGGTTTAATCCATGGTGCAATTACTTTTATGGTGCTGCTTTTGGGCTAGGAGGAGCAGGAGTGATTCCACCAACCCCAACAAGCAATTAGCTTGATGTTAATCCCTACACCTTACGATGTCTGACTCCCCTTCTGAAATCAGACTTACTCTACGTCTTCTCCTCACTGATTTCCAGTGTGCCACTCTGGCTCTCGAACCGCAAACATGGTGAAAAATATAAGCAATTTCACCCCATTAAACTCAGCAGGACTTGCGGGAAACCCTTATCTCAGGGTTTTCAGTCCAGAATTTCTCACCCATCCACCTCCTTCCTGGCTCCAAGTAAATATCAGGAGCATCAGACTCATATAATCACTAACTATAGTTAATTAAAAAAACCTAACAATGGGATGTGACGGCAAAAACAAACTAAAATCTATCGCTGGGAATAGTGTCATGACAGTAGGAAACCCTCCAGACTTTATCACTCCATTGAATATTTCCACAACTGGTCTTGCTTTTGGATTAAAACAAGCATGAACAATCTCTGGTATTTTTAGTCATTGCTGCTTAAACTGACCATGTTCATTATTAGGGTATAATTAGTGATCTTAGTTCAACAGAAGACTCAAGCTGCCGGACAGCACCTCCACAATGGTGCACTTGATCATTGGGCCTGGTGAGGAAAGCCAACAAGGAGGGCTTGCAACAAGTGCCTACACCACCAGTTTCACTTACACTCCAGTACTTTTGCAAATTCATAAATAAAATGCAGCACACAGTTAGAAAATACAATTTTGTTCAGACTGCTGGCTCTGTAAAGCAAAGTTACTATTTGTGGGCGGCACGGTGGCACAGCGGTTTGCACTGCTGCCTCACAGCACCAGGGTCCCGGGCTCGATTCCTGACTTGGGTCACTGTCTGTGTGGAGTTTGCATGTTCTCCCCGTGTCTGCTTGGGTTTCCTCCGGGTGCTCCAGTTTCCTCCCGCAGTCCAAAGACGTGCGGGTTAGGTGGATTGGCCATGCTAAATTGCCCCTTAGTGTCAGGGGGACTAGCTAGAGTAAATGCACAAGGTTGTGAGGATAGGGCCGGGGTGGTGCAGACTCGATGGGCTGAATGGCCTCCTTCTGCACTGTAGGATTCTATGATTCTAACTATCAGAATCAGGATAATCAGGCTTGTGTAAACCTACAGATGTAAATCTTTGTTGTTTCAATGCTCCAGAGTTCACATCCTGTCAGTTTCAGATTATTGATACTGTATAATGCACGTTGTGCCTCTGAGAAATCAAATCTACTTGGGAATTGAAGCATTCATCTCGTCTGTGCTCATTGAGAGCTACTAAAGAGACCATGGGGCTCATTTCACTCAGTCAATGTTGCTTAATAGATGTCGGCATAGCCAATTCCTATTGGCAAATGCATCATTCAATGCAATGATGTTTTTGCTAAAATTAATGCAATGGAGCACAAGACAGGACTTCAAAAGATCATTAAGTGATCATGGGGCGAGCCTCTGCATTTACTGTGATGTTTACATTGGACAAGTTATTCAAAACTAACAATTTTAGTGCTGAGAGTTTAATCGTGGCCTTAATTGAGAAAGTGCCCACAGGAAAGGTGTTCCAGTCCCTACACTGTAAGGAAATGTAGAGAGTCAGAAAGGACGTGGTCCAATATTGTTTGCTTTGCCGCCTGTTCTGTTTATGCTTTGAATATCTATTCTTTACTCTCAGGATAAAAAAAGTTGTTGGTGAAAAATAAACAAACTTGAGAAGTATGATTCTATCTGGCACGATAAAGAACATTGTGATAGCTAAGTGCGTCTATTCCCATTGTTTTGTGCTGGAATGATCAGCTGATTGGGATTGATTCCTTAGAAGGTGTTTTAATGTTAAATTATGTGTATAACGTCAAATGTGTCGTAGTACCCTGGATGCCATTGTTTGTGTTCATGGCATCTGTCATGGCATTTTGTCATAAACAAGTCAATTTGACTTAATCCAGCTCTGCTGTAAGACAGCAACAAATAAATACCACAGATAAATTCTCATCTCAAGTGCTCCCAGTCTGCAGTGAATGACATACCGCCAGCACTGCAGTTTTGACCATTTCCCCTTAAAACTGATGGCGCTCAACTAGAATCCAACTGAACTAATTCTTTCGGCAAACTCTTTTCCTGACAGCAAAAGTTTACAGATGGAATGTGCTTCTACATTCATTTTGTGACACTAATTTCATTACTTACATTGTAACAGCAGCAAAATAATTTAGTCAAAGAGACGCAAACATTATAAACAACAAATAAGGTAGCACTAGGAGCTTGTGGCACTTACCGCTTAGTACATTGGTTATGTGCACGTAAATGTGCATCTCTCAATCGGTAAATTCCAAAGCAAAGCATGTTGTATGTTTTTAAGGCCTTGCAGAACAGGTCTCCATAACAACCACCATCCTGGGGCAGGAGAAAGGCAAAAGAAAGAGAGATAATATTAACAACAGCTTAGCTCTGAGGGCAATATTTGCACCCACCTCACTCCCGCCAACCTCCCATATCTTCTGTAAAGATGATGTGGAGATGCCGGCGTTGGTCTGGGGTGGGCACAGTAAGAAGTCTCATGACACCAGGTTAAAGTAACCTGGTGTTTAACCTGGTGTTGTGAGACATCTTACTCTGTACAGGATCATCGGTTTTATAAAACTGATGTGAAGAAGTACATTTACGTGACAAAGCAGCTACACCTGATTTTCTTGGTCTAAAAGATGGTACAAGTGTGAATATGTGTAAATTGTGTAATGTTACAACTCTGCCAGTTAATGTGAAGCTGATCACATTGTTGAGCAACATCACCATGAGAGATACTTCCTTATTACTCTGCTAACCACAAAATACCCACCACTTGTAAGAGTCACCATTCTTAGAGTCAAGCAAATAAATCGCTTCAAGCAACACGGATGGTGAATACACTTACGTTCCACATTACAAGCTATGATGTGCAGATTAAGGAAAGTGGTGCCTTAAACTGTTTCATTTGGGTACAATCCAGAATTGTGCTAGATTTACACGTGACTGATTTTGCACCTGGGTCAAGCATTATGTTTTTAAATCAAGTTAGCGGAAACTTAATATGCACCGGACTTAATCTTCCTCAAGCAATTCCTCCATCTTTTGCCTCAGTTGTGCCGGTCTTGGGAGAAATGTGCTGGAAATATTAGCACAAGCTAGCAGAGACCCCAGGCATTGACCTTTCAACAATTTTTAATGTTGGCGAAGAGTAAAGTTTCCCACTGACTCTTCTTTATCATTCGAATTGAGCGGATATTCAGGTGTTAGTAAGTGTTTATCCTGGCCAGAGTGCAAGGTAAAACTTTTGAGTCTTCATTGCTCTAAGGCGGCATCAGTCTCATCATCAACAATATGATCGAAGTTCACAGAATCCCAACAGTGCAGAAGGAGGCCATTTGGCCCATCGAGTCTGCACCGACCACAATCCCACCCAGGCCCTATTCCCGTAACCCCACACATTTACCCTGCTAATCCCCTGACACTAGGGTCAGTTTAGCATGGCCAATCAACCTAACCCATGCACCTTTGGACTGTGGGAGAAAACTGGAGCACCCGCAGGAAATCCACGCAGATACGAGGAGAATGTGCAAACTCCACACAGACAGCAACCCAAGCCGGAATTGAATCCAGGTCCCTGCCGCTGTGAGGCAGCAGTGCTAACCACTGTGCCACCATGGGCTCAGAATCTGGTGAACATCTCCAAAGGTATCAATAACCCTTCGTTACACCCTGTCGGTCAAAGCATTTCAAGATATTTTCTGAGGTAATCTTGGCTGAAGCACTGCCTTCAAGGATTTTTTTATATGTATATATTATACAGAGCTATTATTCTCTTTAAATCTCTGAAATGATTCCTTTAGAGTATGTTACCATCTCAGTCTTTGAAAGAACAAACAACTAGAAATAACCAGCCTTTCCCCTTTTTTTTTCCTATTTATTATATAAAATATTTTGGTTTCAGTACTAAGCATTGACGAACATCAACATGAGAAAAGAATTACTGCCCACGACACTGAAGGAGCTGAATTAACTCTCAGTCAGAATGACATGATTGCTATAGCTCTCTGGGTTAATGACTGTATATCCATTAATGTCAATTCAGAATGCTCCCTTCACTGAAACCTTTGTGATATTCTTTTTCTATGGGATTGAACGATGATTTGATGGCAGTGAAATTAAAAACAGTAATCGGCTGTGGTGGATTGGCACTTAGAGGATCAATTCACAAGGCACATTCTAAAGCACATTTGCATTCTAATGATATTCTTTACAGAATAGAGAAAGTATCAAGTAATTGATGGCACATTGCCCCCATGTTCAGTAGCTCTTGTAAACTCCAAAAGATTCATTTCTTTTACTTTAAAATAATCTCATTCTTAGTACCTTCATGTCCACCATTTCCACAAAAAAGACACAAGTGAATTAGTCCCTTGCGAAGCTATTTGCACAGTTGTGACATTTCACATGTGTGTGTTACATGCTTCACCTTTTCCCAACCCCTCCCCCTACCACCACCATATGCAACAATTTTGGCAATCAACGGTATATTATAAGGAAGATAGGAACAGAAGTAATTTTCAACAGAAATATTTGCTTTGTCTGCATTCCATCCTTGCTTGGGTCTGCTTCGCCATGATAGGCGGATAGGTGGCATCGCTGTTATTGGCCAGGGAAAGTGTTCCTCCTCCATACAAGACTGGTTAGCACTGCTGCCTCACAGTGCCAGGGGCCCAGGTTCGATTCCTGGCTCGGGTCGCTGTCTGTGTGAAGTTTGCACGTTGTCCCCGTGTCTGCATGGGTTTCTTCCGGGTGCTCCGGTTTCCTCTCACAGTCTGAAAGACGTGGTTAGGTGCATTGACCCGAACAGGCACCCCGGAGTGTGGCGACTCGGGGAATTTCACAGTAACTTCACTGCAGTGTTAATGTAAGCCTTTCTTGTGACTAATAAATAAACTTCAACTTTAACTTGAACACAGACTATACATCCCTCTTCCTCGACTGAATGAAATGTGCCTGTTTAGTGTTCCATTCAAAAGCTTAACCATTGGGCTTCAAACAAAGGAACTTGCAGCTTGGGACGTCATACTCTCAACTGCTGGACTTTCCATGCTTTACAGTTAAGTTTGACATTGCCATGATACCAATTTCGATCCATTTTATAACACAAGAAATAGGAGCAGGAGTTGACCATACAATCCCTCAAACTTGTTCCACAATTCAAAACCATCACGACTAATCTTCTACATTAACTCTGCTTCCCCATTCTATTCTCTGGCGCTTGATTCCCTTATCGATCTCAACACCTGCATGGGATCCACAACCCTCTGGGATAAAGAATTCCAACGATTCATGGCCCTCTGAGCAAAGATGTTTCTTATTTCATTCCTAAATGGCTGACCTCTTAACCTGAATTTATGACTCCTGTTTCTGATCTTGCCAGCGTCTACCCTGATAAGCCTCCTAAGAATGATATCGATTTCAATAAAACTACTTCTCCTGCTTCTAAACTCCAGAGAATATTGGCCCTTTCTACTCGATATCTCCTCACTGGACAACAGTCTCACCCCAGGAATCAATCCAGTGAACCTTTGTTGTACTCCCTGTAAAGTAGGTATATCATTCTTTAAGTAAGGAGACCAAAATTGTGCTACAGATCTGGTCTCACCAAAGCTTCAGATGGTGGACAGTACATGGAGAATGGGTTGGACAGAGAGCCTGAGAGAAGTGGTTTCCAAGAAGATATTTTAATGACCGCACTGAAAAGATAAATACAACTTTACTATTTCCACTTGGGATGAAGGTTTCATTCAGTTGCTGCTAACTAAAAGGAGGACTGAACTGGACTAATATTTAGCTACCCAACTCACATCATGCATGTGGTGGCTTGTATTGTGTGGTTCACCAGCAAAATGTTTCTAATTGTCAAACAGAATTATAAATGTAGTCTGATAAGATACAAAAAATGTCTTCACCCAGAAGGTACCCTGTGATTTGATCTTGTGCCTTTCCAGTAGGGAGACCTGTCCAACTGCTGCTGTAGCTTTGCTGGTGTACTTGGCCTCAAAAGTACAATATGTTGGATCTGAACTGGTTATTATTCATCAAAAACAATCACTTCCTGTTTACAATGTGTTTTCTATTCAATATTCCAGCTCCTGCTCCAATCGCCAGTAGCATTTTTACATTCCCCCTTTGAGGGAACTTTAAAATGTGCTGTTTGCAAACTTTCCCTATTCTCTCCCAGTCTTGTTGGACATGATTCCAAGGTTGTCAGCTACCTATACACCTTTTCTTCAACTGTGGACTCAGTGACTGAGTAGGCTACTGACCGGGAGGACATTGCAGAGAACTCTCTCCCTGTCCTCACCAATGTCCAATATGTTTGTACTTTCAACATGGGCTGTGAAACAGGGATCAGATGTAGGAACCCTGAATGATTGCTTTGCCCACCCTTAAACCAGGAGCACACAGTGACTGCTGTGTCTTTTGCAATGGCTGGTGTCCCCTTAAGTCAGCAAGTGCTAGTGTTCAAACTTGGGACATTGCTTAATTGCACAGATAAACCCCACAGTGCCTGTACCAACTGAGCAAATGGGGGGCTGGATGCATTTCTTAATCTTGTCTGAATTTATTTACTCCCATTCTAATTCTCTTGATGCCTTCTGCAACTCCATCCTCTGGCTGTCAGGGTGACAAGCCACATGCTCCCAGACCACGCTCTCAGCCCACAATGGCTCCTTGAGGTGCCCATAGGGGAAGCTCAGAGAGATCAGTTTGCTTGTTTCCCCTTTCTCACTGGGAGAATGGCCTGGCCTTGGCACTGTTGGTCCTTACCCAGATATTTCCAGGAAGAGAGTTCCATTACCAAGCCTTGTGACACATGTTTAAGCACTGATGGGGTCAGTGCAGCCAACCATCTCACATGACAAATCCATTCATAACAAACACCAACTTATTTTTTATAGTGTTACATTATGTAGAATTTACAGAACAGAAACAGGCTTTCTGGCCCAATAGATCGATGCTCGTGTACCTGTTCCACATGATCTTCCTCCCAAGCTACTTATCTAATCTTATCCTCTATTCCTTTTGCCCTTGTGCAATTATCCAGCTTAACCTTATACCCTGCACAACCATTTCTTTATGTTCAACTGCTTTCCATTTAACACAGTCAGGGAGGTGGTGGCGTACTGAGCAAAACAACAGATTCACCTTACCCCAAGGTCTGCAAAGGGGCCATCGTACAGAGCCAACTGTGCGACTCGACACCTGTCTCTGTTTGATAGCGTTTGTGGAGTGCTGTATCCACCTCTCAAGGCGTTTTCTTCAGCTAGCATTGATTCCAGCTCTGGCGTGGCTCCCCCTGTTACTAATGTCCGTATCAGAGTCAGGATATTGTCATTGAAGTATGTCTGTGGAGATAAAACAAACTCTTTAAGCGAACACTATTAAAGTCATCACCAAAGAAATTCAAATTACGCTTTCCAAGGACTTTGTGCAGTTAAAACTAACGTGCTGTCACTTCACATATTTTATCTGGGAAGTGAAAAGACAGCAGACTCCAATTACTCTGTTTTAGTTGTATGTCCCATTAGGTCCTTTCACTATATATCTTTTCTTCCACACACAAATTCAGGTCAGTTTTCTTCTAGACAGAAATTGTAATGATTAATTCCCTCTATAATTGCTGTTAGTGGCGATGCAAAGTCTCCCTCTCTCAGCGTTAACTTCACAACCAATATGAGGCAGAGAAAGATACAAAAGTAGAAGACTCTGGACAGGTTTAAAGCCTGTACGAGCTAGAGTGCCTTTTTTCCTCATCACTGATTCAGCTGGGAACAGCCTTTATGCTGAGATTGTCGCTGCACATTAACACATGTATGCTCTCACAGTCCTCTCCTGCTATCACTTCCTGCAGCTTTACGACATGAGTTGACAGAAATCAGACTTAAGTATGTATCAATTAAACATTTTGATTATTTTTTAAATAAATGGATGATGAGGGTAAAGTCCCAGGTGGTCTGGTTTAAAACACTCAAGTGTGCTGGCAAGCACAATTTATTAGGTGCATAGCTACTTCAAGATGACAGCCTGCCAGCATCTATAACCATTCCATCTTGTCAGGTAAACAATCAGTCTTAGAAATATTTACTTAATGTCAATATAATAAATTCAAGCTTCATTAAAGATGATTGTTTTAGTGAAGGAGGCACTGTCCCTTTTACAGGCCACCATGAACCTTGTTTAATACCACAGAATCTGTACAACATCCTCATTACAAAATGCTCCGGCTTTCTCACAAAGTTGCTGTTGCTCCCAAAACCATTTATGCTTTTTTTTTTAAAAAAAGGATCACAGGGCACAAGTCCACAGCTGTTTCACCCAAGTACACCCTTTTCCCATATTCATTTGGGGAGAGCGCCGCAGGGAGATATTTTCCCAACTGGGTATTACACAGCTCAATTCCATCTCAACTTGACGCCTGAAGATGTTGGTTTCCCAGTAGGAATTGATATTTGATTAGTGGATGAGAGACCCCCAAGGCGTGATCTTACCGGTTCATGCCACGCTCCCACTGCAACAAAGTCGGAGTCTATCCAAATCTCCGTTCACTGCAGCGGGATGGGAAACTCCCACCGGCATGAACGGCCGTAAGATTCCGGCCCCGGAATTTCTTCACAAACAAGGAGCATGCAGTTAAATTATGGTGTCAAACAATTGTCCTGGTTTATTAGGTAACAACCTTGGTTGGGGCTGGGAGGGGGAGGGTGAAGGGGGGGGGGGGGCTGTAGGGAAACAACAATCCTTTAAAATCTGCTTACTTAGTTACTCTTTATCTCATTATTCTGCTGCTAAATTAAAGATATGTCAGGTGAAAGTACAAGGTCCGATTATTGCTAACTAAACAGGTCAGTGAGAGTTTAATTGCTGCTTGAGTAAAAAATGCACAGAAGCAATCAAGCATTAAATAACTGTTGAAAAACAAAAATAATGTCAAAGGTTCCATGGGACTATAAAGTGTTTGGTGTGTAATATACACGTCAAAGACTACTGGGCTCTGCTTTTGACCAACTTTTTAAATGAGGCTGTCACACATTCAGAAGACCAGACCTCTGATTTTAACCTTAGGGCACAATCGTTGTGGATGTGGGTGTGCGGGGTGCAGAGGGGAACTCCTGTGGAGAGTTCATTATCAGGCCACGGCCATTTTTAGTTCTGGCCTCTTTTGGATAGTGAAGCAGCAATGACTCCTGCCAAGACCAGTGGAAATGATATCAGAGACAGCAGGTAGGAGTGGAAAATCAGGTTGGAGATCGGTGATAACCTGGAGGTCAAAGGGAACAACCTCTGCTATAAGGGTAGTGTTGAGAGTTGGGAATGTGCTCAGGCTGGAATCTCCAATGCACTCCCAGCAGTGAGAGGGAAGGGCAACATTTGATGATGTACCGGCATCTCAGTCTTCTGCAGTTAAAATTAGATTGTGGTGGCACCCTTTGAATCTCAAGTAGGCCACGTTGCAGACTGCTGTCTCGGGAGGTTTTTCTGCCAAATAAAATGGGTGTTGGGTAAAAACGCATCAGGAAAATGATGGAACTGCTCCCTAACCCAACCCTGGTCAACATTTTAACTATCTGTCAGTCCAGTTCACCCTGGCCTGGTTGTGTTGAAATTGGCATTTAACACTAAATGCTGCTAACTCTGAAACTCTCCAGAAATAGAAAATTCCTAACTTCAAGTTATTACAAAAAGTTTCTATTTAACTTCAAAAACACTTCAACATTGCTCTTTTTCAAAGAGGAACTCGGGATTGTAAAATCCACCTGTTCCACAAAGCAAAACAGATCCTGTTAATCACAGTGATGCCAATCTTGCAGCACTAGTTTTTGACTCCGATGATTGATTGAGAAATGGAGTAACTAGCGTTGCAACAGAGGTGTCACCAAACTGCCATCTCTTGTAAGGAGAGACAGGACCTGTAGAATACAGATCTATGCTTCATTCATACACATTGCAACACTGACTGAAAACAAAATCCATTCAGAGTGGAGGGATTTTGCTAAATCACATCTTTCAGTAAAGACTTGTAGAAGCAAGTGGAGCTAATCATGGAAGACAGTGGCTACCAAATTAAAAACATTTTTGGCTTAACCGATCTAATCTATAAGGGACAATCTTTTTCCTTTTCTTTCAAATATCAGGCACAATTAGCTTTGATTGTAACCCAATTCCGTCTTCCATCTCCACCATTGATGGGCAGGTGAGCGTCAAGGTTAAAATCCTAAAGGTCAAAATCCAAGCACCAAAATTAACAAGTTCACAACCACCAAAATAATAATACTGCAGATTCAGGCACTGGGTGACAATCCTTCCAAAAGCAGGTGGGGTCCGCTTAAGATTCAAAGTTCATGGTATGACGATATAAATTTAAGGTCAGAGGTGGGGTGGGGCTCCTGAAACATGGCTGAAGAATGAGACAGGCCAGAAGAGGCCCAGCTAAGTTATTAAACTATGTTCACCACTGAACTCCTTGTAGTTCCTCTCCATGACCCTCAGTCAGTCCACAGGCCTTCCCAAAGAACAAAAGAACACAGAACAATACAGCACAGGAACAGGCCCTTCGGCCCTCCCAAGCCCGTGCCGCTCCCTGGTCCAAACTAGACCATTCTTTTGTATCCCTCCATTCCCACTCCGTTCATGTGGCTATCTAGATAAGTAGCATGGGTTTCCCTCTTCACCTTGCCCTGACCGTGGGGATTTCTCAATGAACACTGCCTGCTGCATTATATATTTAACAAAAATCACCAGCCTCCCTCTCCCACTTGAGGAAAGCTCGTCCAATGAAATAGACCATCTGACCTATGCAGGGCATCTGCTCAGTCTATTTGAATGAGACTCGGGTATTAAGATCGGCAGGGCGTCCCCATCCTTGCTGGATTCATTGTCCTTTCTGTCCCGTCTCCTGTCCCACCCTCCTCCACAAAAACTGACACTTTTGTATTTGGATGAGGGACTATCAGCATAAACACTGCAAAGTGTCAGGGCATTAAATCTCCAACATCAGAAGGCTGCAAAGAGTGGAGTTAGAAACATTTTAACTTTTCACAGCTGCCAGAGGGTAACTTCCTCTTGATGGGTAGTAAGAACCTAATCTTTGGGGCTAGCGGGCTATCTCAACTCGCCATTTTAAACTTTTTGTTAACTTCAATGCAGCTGAGCCACCTCATGTTTTGGTACCCAGCTGGTGCTGCAGCTTTGCTCCAGATGCCCTTTGGATATTCTGACCCGGATGGTTGTCTATTTTAAAAGGTAAGTTCAGGTGTATGGTGAAGCTTTTAACCTATTATGCTCACTCTTCTTGTGATTGGGTCAGTTCTACAGACTCTGTTGTCACTAAAGTTCTTCTCTTCATCTACACAGTGGTTCTTTATTACTTTTTCACCCTTTTTTCCCTTTATTTTACTTGAAATTTGTTCAGCCTTTTTTCACCCTTGATTCGTTGACGCCGACATTTTTGATCAGGCCTGGCAATGGACCTCTATATGCTCTGGTTGGGTCCTTCAGCTTCCACGTATGTAACGGTGGTTTTTATTCAGGCAATCTCCAAATGTGTCTTCAATTTAGGCGCACTTCTCTCAGGATTGGCGTCAGTGTCTTTAGTTTTTCGTACCTTGGGATGCCGTGGTCTCTCTCCAGCTGCTTTGAGGTTCTGGGTTTGTTCACTCAGCTGCCGCATGTTGGAAAGGTGTGTTTGGTGTCTCAGTAAGAGTTCTGGAGACTTGTATGTTTAAACATAAACCATTTATTGTTAAGCCAAAACAATATATATCCCAGGTAGTGCCTCCATGATGGCTCCTTCTGGTCTCTGCTCCACCCTTGATGGGCAGGTGAGGGTCAAGGTTAAAATCCTAAAGATCAAGATCCAAGCACCAAAACTAACAAGTTCACAACTACCAAAATAATAATACTGCTGATTCAGGCACTGGGTGACAATCCTTCCAAAAGCAGGTGGGGTCCACTTTGGATTCAAAGGTCATGGTACGATGATATCATGTGATTCCCTGCACTATATCGTGGGCAGTACTGTTCTCCAGTCGCTCATTAACCCTTGCTCTGCTGAATGCCTTTATATTACAATGGCATGTTTCTACCCCTTAAAGGCATATACAACACCTACAATCAGCCTTGTTGTATGCAAAAAACATTTATAACACAGTATTGCTTCACCAGCAAGAAGACGACAACCACATTGTTGGTTGAGATGAGAGATGTTGGCCCTGGCTGCTTGCACCCCAGTTGCAAAGCCAGCTATACTGTGAATGGTGTCTCGTATGAAGACTGCTCGCAATGGGATGCAAACAAAGTGAAAATTGTACTAACGTAAAACACATTTTCAAGAAACGGGATTTTCCTTGCTTCATTTTGAACAGTGCTGGAAGAAACAAACAACATAGGTCCCACATAAACGGGTTGACTGCTAGCAGCCATCTTATCTGTCTTTGCCAACATAAGCCTGGAAATCATCTGCCATGATCCGTAATTGACAAGTACTGCCACAGTTAGAGAGTTGGAACGAGTGAGATTCACCAGAAATTTCTGACACTGAGAGAAGCAATAAGAACAAGATCACCCGATTTTATTTTGGGAACAAGCGGTGGGAAACTCAGCTTGGAGTGCTCAGCCAGTAAAAACAATGAGCAGCTCCAGGGACTGTATTGTGATTATAAGTGAATTACAGAGCCACGGCTCTTAGTGAAGCAAGCTCAGCATTAACATGTGGCAGCTATCTGTGATTTTGACAATGCTGTCAACCGGGATGATAGATGAGAGTTGTCTGTTAATCATCAACACCTTTGTTCAATGTGAAATGTTGCCTGAATGATGTTTTGTTCTAACTGTTTTTCAAAAACGAAGAAAGAGGCCAAATTGAGACATCAAACCAGCAGAGTATTTCAATGCCCAGAAATCCATATCCTCCGCGCTGGCACCTTTTAGACCACATCAGCCAACAAAAAGCACATTGCTCCAGTGCCATACCCACAAGCCCACATAGTGTTCAAGGATTGTTATTTGGGGAACTCGGTGCTGCAGTGACCTTGTTAAGTCATCTAATGTGCTCAGTACAGCTCCATTTGATGGCAATGTATGTGAAAAGTGTGTTGACAGAAACTTCACTTGGCTGATACTGCGGCAAGTCGGACTGTCTGATCAATCTGACAGATTCATTTATAAACTTTCGCCTATTAGTGCAACTTGGATTCAACTTAAATTTGCATCTGGTGCCAGCATTGGATTTATGAATTCTCTTTTTTTTTGTTGTTGTTGCATGGTACGTTACTTCACATTTCTTGCAGTGAGTGATTTAATATTGAATCTCAGGAGCTGTGGAGAAGGCTTTGGGAATAGTGCAGTGTTTTGTTTTTTCAAAGAAAAAAAATCTCCAAAGCACATACACCGAGTTATTTTAATATTTCACGCTCAAGTTCACAAATTAAGGATCTCTCTGCATTTTCCTTTAAAATCCACATGCATTTGTAGCCCCAGTGCTTACACACTGTATAAACTAAAGATCGTTTCTAATGCCAGAATAATGGGGCTATACTTCACAAATTGTCAGTTGCATTTACATTTATGTTAAATGGAAATGAAACCACGTCCGTTCTGCTCACTGGAGAGCTCCAAACATTGCTGATCTGAGGCTGCAGCAAATATCGAAGAATGGAGGAAGATCCCATCTATTGCATCCAGTTCCTTACTATTTATGTTTTGCTTCTTTCTTTGTCTGGCTCTTGCGAGTGCACAGTTTACTCACACTACCGTGCCCTATTGGTAATTAAACAACAACGGTTTGCAGATATAGAAGCACCTTTAAAACAAGGTCGAGGGAGGAAATGCCAGAACTTAAGTTACGCTGGCGACTAATAGCATAGTCAGCAATGGTACGGCGATTTAAGTTAGAGATGCCCAAGAGGCCAGAGTTAGACCACAGATATTGCGGGATTGTGGGGCTGGAGAAGATTACCGGAAATCGGAAGAAATGGAGCCACAGAGGTATCTGAAAACAATGATGAGGGATGGAATTCTCTGGAAATTCCCGCCCGACTGCCAATGGGCCATCACATTGTCCGCAACCCGCCCGCTACAATTGCAGTGGCGAGCAGGGTGGGAGAATTCCGGCCGAGAGCTTTAAAATGGAGGCGGTGTAATCAGGAGCCAATGTAGGCCTGCGGCTAAAGGGGTGATGGGTTAACAGGATTTATATGTGAATAAGAATAAGTAGCAAAGTTTTGGATGGCCTCCAGTTTACGAAGGGTAGAATGTGACAGACCGGTCACGAGCATATTGGAATACTAAAGTATAGAGGCAACAAAAGCAAGTATGAGGGTTTCAGCAGCAGATAAACTGAGGCAGGGATGGAGTAGGGCGATGTTTTGGAGGTGGCACAGATATATTGGTTGGAAACTCATTCTGGAGGTCGGGTATGACACCAAGGTTATGGACAGTCTGGTTCAGCCTCAGAGAGTTGAAGGAAAAGCTTAACGAGATTCTCTTTAGTGTTGTGAAATATACTTCTTGTTTTACATTCTTCATTTGCCACCTTCAATTGCTCCGCTGCCTACCATCCTTCTAACCATCTCTTCTTTCAAGTTGCTCCTTAAAACTTCCCACTTGTTTAAGCTGTTGGTTCCCTGTCCAAATAGTTTGTGTTAGATTTTGTCTGAGAATGCTCCTGGGATATTTTAAAAGGCAGTATATAAATGCAAGTAGTTACTGGTGTTGAGTATCCTGCGTGTGCTGGGAATGGCTGCTGAATGAAATATTTAATGTTCAGCAAACTCAGGCCTTGTCCTGACACTTTGAGAGGACGGCTGTCAAAGGTGACTCTTCCAGCCATTACATTTCAGCTACATTGGAGCACTTAGCTAACTGTGTTCCATTATTTCAGAAATCCATTCAGTAAAAATCACCGGTTGCCTTAACTGTATTGGCTCTTATTATTTTGAAGAGATGCTTTGAAAGCTTTTGATCGTTTTCAAAGTAACCCCAGCTTTCTTATACTCAGTGCTTTATTTTGAGCAAACATGTGGCGCCCTTAAAAAAGCAAGTTTTGTTACAATCAAAGGCCTCAAAGGATCGATCCTGCAATATATTTAGCACAGTTCAAGACCACATAAAAAAAAACTTTACACTTCAGTACTTTTACAACAAAACAGTGTTAAACTAACAGGCCAGTTAAGCTCCACAATTTGCATCAATTCTGAAGGAGCTTTGGCTTCAAGTTGATGTGAACTGCAAACTACAACACTGATGTAAAGTTGTCCAATTTGGACAGAGACCAGCAGTGTGAATGGGCCTTGAGGAGGTGTGCCCTCACACTGCTTCAGCATCCCAGCAGCTGCACCGTAACTGCAGCCGGTGTGAAGGGAATTCTAAACATCTCCCTGCTGGTTGACTGACTGCTGGAGAACTTCAAAAAAAAACTTTATTTCCACCTTTTAATGTGAGTAACTAACCCCGTCGGCTCTTAGTTACCATTAAAATTTAACTGGCATTTGAATGCCTGTAAGCAGAGCTCAAGTGCTCCAGCTTCCTGGTCAAGGAACAGTGTGAAGCCAGCTGTACAACTTGCATCTGCTGATCCCTTCACACTTTGACCAGGTAATTATCTCAGGCTGCTACCTGTAATATCAAACTGCACCCATACAGACAACACTACTATTTTCCTATGAAATAAAAGGACCAGCTATACAAAACAAAATCCCCCTTAATTAATAGAAGGGATGCCTTCACTTCACGTACAGTTCTATGTTATTACTTGCAGTTTACTTTGGCTGCTTTGAATTAGAGCACACTTATTAAAACACATAGCACGCGAGATCTTCAAATGCCCAAAGGCTTGACCAAGTCCTGCTAAGCTTTGGGTTTAAAAGACCAATGGATCTGTCAATGAGTGATTCATAAGAAAGGGTCTATTTTTAAAAACTGCGCATCAGATGGAACCTGTGAGTTCAAGCATAAGCAATGGAGAGAAAAGACTGATCATGAAGAAACAAAGCACATTGGTCTGCTTTTACTTACAGCACTCATTAGGGAGTCTAACACGCTGACAGCGAATGCTGTCCCGCACGCGAATGGCTGCGTCAAATACAACTCAGTATCTGGGTCATCATCATCATCTTGGTCCAAGAATTGAACATTCGAGTCATTCACTGGGAAGATGAAAAAGAAAGGCAACAAGTTATCAGCGTACATTGGTCAAGGGAAGGACATAAATACACGATGGACGTATTGAACAGCAGCTTAAAGAGATTGGAAACTGTAATCTCTGAACTTTTTGCTCTAATTTATTTCATATTTCAGTGTGAAGTGCAAAGCATAAGCAAGCAAAGTAGAAGTTATTCTTTCTTTGGTAACCCCTGAACTCTGTCTTCAGAGTAAATCTAGCAAAAATAAACAGTTTGAAAGAAGGTTTGATCTGAAGTCTTGTTTTGATTTTTTTCCCCCCTCTTTTCAGCCTTCTTGTAAGAGCTGTGGAAAGAACTGTCAATCAACATGACAGAGGCTGATGAATAGGCTCAAGCTGCAGAAATGAACTGCAAGCAAAATACTATGGAAACAGCTGCAAGTACAGAACACTGAAGTCAAAGGGCAAGAGATACTCTGTGAAAATAATAATCGTTAAAAATAAATTAGAAGGACACAACTAAGGCAGCCAACTTCAATCATAGCCAGCAAAAGAAAGACACTGACACTGGAGAAATCTCTCTCAGCCAAATGAAAAGAAGAACTGATGAGCGAAGAGAAACTGTGGACAAAAGGAGAAAGGGGCTGCTTACCCAACTCAGTTATCATTGGTATGTTGGCTCCAATGTTTTTTTCCTGACTGAATGAAACCAAAGGGAGCAATTTGCCAGGTTTAACTAATAATGAATGAGAAATTGGTAAACAGGAGAGTACAAAGACATAAGAAAGAGAACATTCAGGTAATACGTTCAAGAGGCACCAAAATTAGAGAACCAGTTCATTAAATATTTACCATTCCAAGAAACAGTTTCTAAGAACAGGTTTTAATTAAATAGGTAACAATGATAAAACGCTTAAGCATACATTAAAGTAACAGTAAAGGTTTCTTGAACTCTTTAGGAACCACCTTTATATGTCTGTTAGCCATTAGGAAAGGTTAATTTTTACAATTATTTTTCCAATTTTCTCTTTTCCTTGTAGGCACCATGATACTTCCCACCTTTCAGTACCTCACCCAAGTGGCACTTCATTGTTGAGCTTCCCAGCTAATTCTGATCCCGCTTTCATCAAAGTCAACACAAGAGGCTTTTGAAGAATGACCAGGGACAGGGATACTGCCCAACTTTTCCCCTTCCTAATCATGTCAGCTGAAATTAACTGATGACACAAACCAGGAGTGCTGTTGGGATTTTTCTGCTCCGTACGAGTCTACAGGCAATATAATCACCAGGGTCTTTTTTCACCTACCAACACCACCACCATCACCAACTCCCCCCCCCCCCCCCCCCCGCCCCAACACCCCCACCACACTTCAGGAAATACAATACTTTTACAGAAAGCGCTTGTTGTCCTTGAAAGAAAAACTTCAAGAAGTTATTATTATGAAAATTACCATTGTCAGTTAGTTTCTGTCAGCAGGAATCACACATCACATATGTATAAACAACCCCTGCCAAAAAGCGCAATATTTAATAGTCAGGTGTTCAGTGACTTGCTTCGCTACTGAGAATACAGATTGTGTGTGTCAGTTTGTGAACTTGAGAAAAATACCATGCATGCATTCACAGAGTGTGAATATTTTGGGTCAGGAATGTGCTATTTATTGTCCACACAATGGAGACAGCTCAGGGCTCATGTTGGAGAATGATTAAGTAATGGTAGCCTCATCATAGGAAAACATGCAGCGGCCAGGACACTCATCTCTGCTTACCAAAGGAGATCTTCTGTTTTGACAGAGAGATGCTTGGCTCACGTATCTGGGCCAGTAATGAATTTTATTTCTTCAGTTCAGGTGCCTCCTGGCTGAAGTTCAACATGGAATAGAGTGCCAACCTGAAATGTATTGGTGCTTGTGGCTGATGCCAGCTGAAGAGGTCTCTGATGAGACACTGATGTTCTCCTTTTATACATTTTGGAAAACCTCTCCAACAATGTAGACAAGATTTTCTTTATTTGATCACACAAGGAACAGTACGATATCCTATTGTGTGTCACTTCATAAGTAATATTTGTTTGTGGTTCAGGTTAAGATGGCAGCTTTATTTGATTGGCCTCATTGCTGCACATCATAAAACACAAATTGCCTCGTTCTTTTTAGATTCAACAGGTGGCTTTCTTCGGAATTCTTCTAGTGCGGGATGAAATATTAAACTCACTGAACATTGTCGACGTCCTCGAGAGCACACGCAATCCCATTACTCCAACTTGAACACATTTTGTCAAATGTGCAGTTGTCTGCCATGGAAAGAAGGTTGCTTCGAGGCTCTCACTGCTTTAGTTATGGGCACCAGGCAGTGCATTAATACTGCTGCAGAGCATCCAAATGCAGCAGTGATCAGAGATGAAAAAGTAGCTCCCATTTTAATGTTATCAAACCAGGTGAGAAATCTTTTGCAGCTCACTGGAGTGTGACAACAGCAATTTGATGTCATTTAACATGTCTGCAATTTTTGACAGGTGACAGGACCTGACGTCATCTCGATCATGTAAGGCAGAGATGAGTATAAATGCTGAAGCAAAAGAGCGAATAGATTTTGTTTCAAGTTGTTCCTGCACACGCAATTACAGACAAAATATGTATTGAAGCTTGTGAATTGTGACAAAACGACTCGGCTTACCAAAGAATAGTGACATAAATACCGTGTGCGACAGAAAAGAGTGCTATCTGCTACACAATGCATCATGTAATGTACCCATGCGTACATCTGATCAGCTCATCAATACGCTACAAGTGATCTGGATTGTAGATACAAAAGAACACTAAATCGATTGGAGTAAAAAGCAAAAGGGGAAAGTTCACATTGGTGGTGATTATAGTGTGGACATTTCTTCAGTTGCAGCCAGCCTGTTAGAAGGTGGATATGAAGATATCTGTGCATTATAGAAAAGGGTCATTGTTAATTTTATCATATAGACAGGATCCAAGTTTTGGTGAATAACAGAATCATTTTGCTTATAGGCACTGAGGTTCATTGGTGAATATGTTAGTAATATCACATTTCAGGATTCTTTGTCCATTTTCCTAGAGAATGGATCTAAACGTGAGTTTTTAAAAAAATGTTTAGAGTTAAAGCTTGCTTTAAGAGGGTTAACTTTTCAGGACAACTCCATGCTGGGATATGAATCTAAAATCAGATGAAAGGAAGTTAACGTGCTAGTCAGAAGTTGTTTTCCCTGGAGTTTAAACATTTAAACACGTTGGTGGTTTGTCTCTGTAACAGATAAACGCTTCACACCTGTCCTGCTGAAAAGTTTTTTTTGATCTCTTCTTGACAGGTAAGAAGGTTATTCTGATTTTTTTATGGGAATGGGAGGCTGTATAGACAAAAGACTACGAAACACAAAAACTGGAGAGAAAGTAAGTTTGGCCCAAGTCTGTAGGACAGAATGTAAAGGAGTTATCATGTTAAATTTGAGTAAAATAGCTCACTGAAGTGAGTTCATTATTTTAATATGTCACTATACACAGCTAAGTTGAATCTGATTTTAACTTATTACCATGTATGTTCACCACACTGTGAAATAAAGCGGCTTAATGATTTAAACAAAGCTTTGCTTCACCTAATTTAACTTGGTCTTCTGTTACCGAGAACTAAAGAAACACATGCAAAAAACATGATATCCAGCCCAAATAACAAAGGGGTTTGATTATTAGATTGTGGATTAACGTACAAGTAAAGACAGGGGAATGTTAATCAATTTCTATACAAGCTGGATTCCCTGATTGCTTCTGAGTGTGTCTAAAAGTAACTACAATAGGCTGAATTTCTAACAGCAAAATAAATTCAATCGTAACTGTTACGTCTCACTTCTTCAGTGTTTGATGAAGCTTTCATCCTTGTGAAATTGTCCCCAGGATGGAAGGTCTGACATGAATCTAGAGATTCTGCACAAGAGCTGGATATCGAGAGAGTTTTGAATAGAAGCAAAATAAATCATGAACTAGGTTCCGTCTAAAGAATAACTTTGTTAGTTGGCTTGTGCTATAGATTGTCACCAAACGCAGGCGATTATGTTTCCGTTCAAGTATTCAAATGGGAATTGGATCAATTACTGATTCAGTGAAGAGCAGAGCAATGCAGGATCTGGTCAGGAAATGGCACAAGGAATATTGGCCAGATAAAGTCGCAAAATAGAGCCATGGGGATTGCCTGAACAAGCTAGTCTGGTTTCTACATTCTTAAGTACTTAATATAGATTGACAAAGTCAGGTTGCCATGCTTGATGAATAATGTACAGCTTCATTGAGAATACAATGAAGGGACTATTGATAAACCTGTCATATTCCAGTAAAAGTAAAGTTCATTCTTTGTTGGTGCTTAGTATCCAATTTGTAACTATTTTCTTTAAGTCAGCTAAGTAAAATAATTAGGAAGGAAAAGCTGCAATTGTTTTGAGGCATTATTCGGTTAATTAAGAACACATTTCACCTAACTACTGATTTTCTGGGAACCTGACCTGAAGAATAATATAAATAACTTTTTTTCTGGGGATTCTAAATTAAGCATCTTTTCTCCAAGAATAACCTGCTGCTATTCCTTTGATATATATTGTCTACTCTGGCCTTTCATGTTGTTTCTTAATTAGGTTCAAGCAACCTTTCATCTTAACTTGATTTTCACTCTCTAATTTTTTTAATGACTTTTGTGAGAGGCAGCTGCACTGGAACTGAACATGCTTCACTTTCAACAGGAGGCACTCCCAGGTCAGACGGAGCACAGGTAATGAGTTAAGAGGATGTACAACTCACTCTTATTCGACCAACAATGGGGGCTGACTGCCTGTGTGCGATATTATAAAATCATAAACTCTCATGACTTCACCGCATAATTGCACGGAGTGAATCTCGCCCCACTATCATCCCAAAAAGCATCATTACTGTTTTAGTGCAGGGTTTCTGCTTCCTGAACTAACTATCGACATCGGGCAAAGACAGCTGGTATTGAATTATTGGAACTTTTGGGCACACTGGAGCTGAGTGGAACTGCCCAAACTTATTTCATCTTGGGTCTGTTAAAACCAGTAAGACAAGGAGACTTTCATCTCCTCAATGTGGGGTGGATTTAAGCCTGGACCCAAAGGTGAAATATTGGTCCAAAATTTGTCCCATGCCCTCCGACCTGGATATTTGTCCTCAGATGTTTAGCTCAAATTAGATTTATGCTGCACACTACTGAACACTGAGATGATAACAGTGGGGGACTGGGATGTTGGTGAGTGACAATACTAAGGGCTAAATTTTGCTGGCCTCTGAGTGGCAGGTCAGGAGGTTTGCGTGTGGCTGCGAGGGGTTGGGGTAGGAAGATAAAATGCCACAAAGCTGCATTGGGAGGGCTCCTGTTACTGAGCCTCTAAACAGGCCACTAGCCGCATGGAGGAAGCCTCACATAGGCTTCTCTTTGGGAGGGGTGGGAGTTACCCCTCCAACCACTGGGGCCTGCCTGCCTGGGCCCAGCAGAGAAAACAATTACCTCCTTCCCCTGTGCGAGCACCTCAAAAGGGATACATCCTCTCATTTTTCTTGCAGCCTGAACAGTAGCTGCCTCTCTGCCCATCTGATTGGGTTGGCAGTGTGGAGAGCCAGCCCCACTAGACGTTGGACTTGGTAGTGGCCAATTAAGAAGACAGCGCCGGGAAGATTGCAACCTTGAACCGCACATTTTGTTTCAAGACCAGGACTTACCCCTTGCTAATAAAATTTCAGCCTAAAAGTTTATTCCCTTAATCAGCTACACTCAAGGTGAGAGAGAAACACACTGAATAATAGAGAAGGAAATCAGGTGAATTTGACAAGAGATACAAGATCAATTTAATACACTAGAGCAATAAAGAGAACGAAAGAAAAATTAGATTGGCGAAGAAAAGACGGAAGGGAAAAGTAATGAAAAGGTAGAACGGTCAAAATATCTCGAGGAACAATTTTCCACCTGTGAGGTCGAGACTTCACAAATTCAACTGTTCCCTTTCTGAGTGTCCAAAGTTGAGTTTCATGTTTGAACCAGAAAATCCCCTATTCTTATTGCTGTGGAGTTGCAGCCCTAACCTTCTGCAGCAAATTTAAATCAGACATGCGGCGCAGTGTCTGGTTGACTAGTTCCCACTTTGTGAGGCTCATGGTGCAATGTGTGGCGATTTGCTACTCATGGCATATCTCTTCTCACCGCAGATTGCTGGGTCATTTATGCACTAATAACTTCGTGCACCTTAATTTTCCAACAAAATCTGGGCCAATGCTACTCGCTATGCTACCCAGGCACCAGCTCATTAATGCAAAGACTCCAGAAGCTATTGTACCTTTAAAAGAAAGTCAAAAGGTTACTGTATGTTTTCATCATGATAACCAGGTTCCACACATGAAGGGAAAAAGGATTATTACAATTATAGCAGATTTCATATGACATGTTTAATATATCCTAGACAGAGCCTTTATCATAACTAACTACAATTATCTCCTAGTGAACTTGCAGTAATCATGTCACGGTTGTTAACCTCTGGTGTAAATACTGACATAAGTGACTGCACTTCAAAAAAGTAGTTCATTGTGTGAAACATTTAAGAGACATTTCAATGTGGGAAGGTTTTAAATGCAAGTCTTATTACTGTTGAGTTGAAATGAATCAAGGATATGAAGCATGGTGTCAGTGCCAGCACTGAAATCAGAGAGTATAGAGGTGAAATATTCAGGGATTTCTATTTGATTATGGTAGGATTGCAACACAGTTCATATCAAAAGAACAATATTATGTTAACAATCAGTTTGCAAGAGGTTAAACTCACTAACACAGCTCCGAGCAATACTAATTAGATCTCGATGAACCTGCTGGTGAAGTGTTTCTTCCTCCACACAACTTAGTTTCAATCCCATGACTGTAGAGTTAACATTTCTGGGGTCCAGACCACCAGGACACAATGACAGTTGACATTGGTCATTCACTCTTATCTCTGCCCTAACCTGTGCTCAAATATTCTTTGTTCGATATGATATTGGAAGATCAGCAGTCTAGTGATTCCATATTCCCGAACTGCTGGTTCATAACAAGTTTTTGGAAGCACTGTCACAAATTATGATCTTACAATCCATAATATCCAATATTCTCATGCTTATACTGAGCCTGTTTCCATGTCTCGATGTCCTTGCCTATCCCTGTCTGTGTAATCTCCTCCAGCCCAAAAACCCTTCAAGATATTGGTTATCATCTAAGTCTAGCCTCTTGAAAATCCCCTATTTTACTTGCTCTACCACTGGTGATCATAATTTCTGCTGCTTAGGCCCTATACTCCTCTCTACCCATCTACCTCGCTTTCCTGCTTTAAAGGTACTCCTTAAAACCTTTGAGCTAGTTTTTGGTCACCTGGCTTAATATCTCCTCATGTTGTTCAGTGTCATATTCTGTTTTATAATATTCCTATGAAATGCCTTGGGTATATTATTGGGTTAAAGGCACTATATAAATATACGTTTTTGTTATTGCAGTAGAAAGTCCACTCATGCACTGTTGGTCCGTCTTAAAAAACTCTTTGAAAAAAGTTACACCTTGTTGAAAAGTTACTGCTTGCTAAAAAGTTACACTTAGTTGAATGAGGTGTAATTGGGCTTTTGGTAACATACTAATTTTATAATTACTCTTAAACGCCCTCACTGGCCCTGAAAAGCTAATTTTACACAATGCAATGTCAAATTTATACACTATGATTAAAACGCGACATTTTTAAAACAAAATGTTTTTCTGGGGCGGCATGGTAGCACAGTGGTTAGCACTGCTGCTTCACAGCTCCAGGGACCTGGGTTCGATTCCCGGCTTGGGTCACTGTCTGTGTGGAGTTTACATATTCTCCTCGTGTCTGCATGGGTTTCCTCCGGGTGCTCCGGTTTCCTCCCACAGTCCAAAGATGTGCGGATTAGGTTGATTGGCCATGCTAAAATTGCCCTTCGTGTCCTGCGATGCGTAGGTTAGAGGGATTAGTGAGTAAATATTTAGGGATATGGGGGTAGGGCCTGGGTGGGATTGTGGTCGGTGCAGACTCGATGGGCCGAATGGCCTCTTTCTGTGCTGTAGGGTTTCTAAGATTTCTGTTTATTTAAATTTGTTTATCTTTATTTTAGCTTCTTTCTTGATGTAATCATAATTTATTTCACTATGTGATTGGTTGCTTATGGTTGGCTATGCTTGTGATTGGCTAGCAACAACTGGCATCCACTGTCGCCAATTGGTTCAATTTCCAATTGGCAACTGGATTCAACTATTGAACCGGTTTTCCCACCCTGCTGCTCCACGTCAAGACATCCTTTTGACTTGAAGCCAGATTGAAATGGTCAATGGAAAAGGGCAAAATCCCACCACAAAGGTTACCCGTCCTTTGTTGGCAGCTTTCTCGGAAATCAGTGGCAAGCACCCCTCCCCACAGACCACAAGATCTAGGACATTGGAATATCGGTAAACAAGTTGCAGATGTTGTAGTAGCACTGACTGAAGTTAAAAAGATGACTGTTCTTCAGGTTCAACAAAATCCATTTTAAATACACATTATTGAGGCTAGAACTACATTTGGTCAGCACTGCACTTCCCAACCTGATTTGTTAAAGATAAATGCGTGACAGGGTATTGAGTCATAATGACTAAGGATCGTTCATAGGTCTGTGCTGAATTTGCTGATCTCAGCTAGGATGATTGTAGTTGTCCATAGCATCCTTTGGCTAAGGGAAGAAAATAAATTGGCATGGTTTGACCCTGGGACTTTCTAGGTCTAAATGACTCAGTACCGCTTCCCACATTTATCCACAGGCCATTAGGGGTGAGCAGGCAGTGCTGACTGGGCTGGCAATGTCTTCAATAATGTTCTAAAGTAATATGGATTTCCTTGAGAAATGAACAGTTGTCTTTTGACCTTTGATCAGTCAGGTTGCAACAATCTGTACATAAACATTACGGCAGAAGCCCTTGAGCACAATGGATCTGAATTCTGTCCATATCATCGAACAATTAGCTAGAGTGGGAATGCCAGCCATTGACCAACATGTCTGTGCTGCAGTCCCCAAAGGTTTCAGACTTGCATTTCCATTACATTTGACCCAGGAATCTACAGCTACCAGCTCCGGTTTCAACTAGAATAGCTTTTTGTATGAAATCATTGCTATTAGGTTTTAGCAAACATTCTCAAATCAGGCATTAAGAATATTGAGATAATAAATAACTACTTATTTTACAACACACAATTTTCCAGAGCCTCACTGGTAAGTTCTGTTGTGAGGTAAAGCTAAAGCGAGGTAAAGCAGAAGATGAAAATGCCAGAGTTTTTAAAGCCTTACCCCCATTAAGCAGGGAATCTAAATTCCCCAAATTTATTCTATTGTCTCATGTCATTTATTGGACCAGGCAGAAGTAAAATTCAAGAGTAGACCTTTCTTGCTATGAACAGCTTTCTTTTAAATCATTTGCATGTGGGTGTCACTGATCAGGCCAGTATTTATTGTCTAAAGCATCTTTGACAACTCACCAAGGCTTCTGTGACAGTACCTTCCAAACCCACGACACTCACCACCAAGCGAAGGGCAACAGGTGCATGGAAACCACCAAGTTCCTCTCCACATCATTCTGACTTAGAAATAATCATGATGTGGAGATGCCGGCGTTGGACTGGGGTGAACACAGTAAGAAGTTTAACAACACCAGGTTAAAGTCCAACAGGTTTATTTGGTAGCAAAAGCCACACAAGCTTTCGGAGCTCTAAGCCCCTTCTTCAGGTGAGTGGGAATTCTGTTCACAAACAGAGCTTATAAAGACACAGACTCAATTTACATGAATAATGGTTGGAATGCGAATACTTACAACTAATCAAGTCTTTAAGAAACAAAACAATGTGAGTGGAGAGAGCATCAAGACAGGCTAAAAAGATGTGTATTGTCTCCAGACAAGACAGCCAGTGAAACTCTGCAGGTCCACGCAACTGTGGGAGTTACAAATAGTGTGACATGAACCCAATATCCCGGTTGAGGCCGTCCTCGTGTGTGCGGAACTTGGCTATCAGTTTCTGCTCAGCGTCTCTGCGCTGTCGTGTGTCGCGAAGGCCGCCTTGGAGAACGCTTACCCGAATATCAGAGGCCGAATGCCCGTGACCGCTGAAGTGCTCCCCAACAGGAAGAGAACAGTCTTGCCTGGTGATTGTCGAGCGGTGTTCATTCATCCGTTGTCGCAGCGTCTGCATAGTTTCCCCAATGTACCATGCCTCGGGACATCCTTTCTTGCAGCGTATCAGGTAGACAACGTTGGCCGAGTTGCAAGAGTATGTACCGTGTACCTGGTGGATGGTGTTCTCACGTGAGATGATGGCATCTGTGTCGATGATCCGGCACGTCTTGCAGAGGTTGCTGTGGCAGGGTTGTGTGGTGTCATGGTCACTGTTCTCCTGAAGGCTGGGTAGTTTGCTGCGGACAATGGTCTGTTTGAGGTTGTGCGGTTGTTTGAAGGCAAGAAGTGGGGGTGTGGGGATGGCCTTGGCGAGATGTTCGTCTTCATCAATGACATGTTGAAGGCTCCGGAGGAGATGCCGTAGCTTCTCCGCTCCGGGGAAGTACTGCGACAACGGATGAATGAACACCGCTCGACAATCATCAGGCAAGACTGTTCTCTTCCTGTTGGGGAGCACTTCAGCGGTCACGGGCATTCGGCCTCTGATATTCGGGTAAGCGTTCTCCAAGGCGGCCTTTGCGACACACGACAGCGCAGAGTCGCTGAGCAGAAACTGATAGCCAAGTTCCGCACACACGAGGACGGCCTCAACCGGGATATTGGGTTCATGTCACACTATTTGTAACTCCCACAGTTGCGTGGACCTGCAGAGTTTCACTGGCTGTCTTGTCTGGAGACAATACACATCTTTTTAGCCTGTCTTGATGCTCTCTCCACTCACATTGTTTTGGTTTCTTAAAGACTTGATTAGTTGTAAGTATTCGCATTCCAACCATTATTCATGTAAATTGAGTCTGTGTCTTTATAAGCTCTGTTTGTGAACAGAATTCCCACTCACCTGAAGAAGGGGCTTAGAGCTCTGAAAGCTTGTGTGGCTTTTGCTACCAAATAAACCTGTTGGACTTTAACCTGGTGTTGTTAAACTTCTTACTTGGAAATAATCAACATTCCTTCCTGAGAATGTGATGATGAGCCACCCTATTAAACTGCTGCAGTCCAAGTAGAGAAGGTATACCCACAGTTCAGCTTTATAAGGAGATCCAGGATTTTGACCTCGTGTCAACGAGGTAATGGCAATATATTTCCAAGACAGAATAATGTGCAACTTGGAGAGGAACTCATTGTTGGTGGTGTTTCCATGCACCTATTGCCCTTATCCTAGGTGGTAGAGGTCACAGGTCTGGAAGGTGCTGTCACAGGATCCTTGGTGAGTTGCTGCAATGCATCCTGTATGTAGTACATACTGTAGCCACACTTCAAGATGAAAGGAGTGAATGTATAAGGTTGTGGATGGGGTGCCAATCATTTAGAGACAGACTATGCGTGTGGCTTTCCTGACAATTTCCCTTCAGTAGAATTAACTTTTGCAAATGCCAGGTAAGGAAGGAGTCATTAAGGCACGAAACCTAATTTAAAAACTTTACTTGAGGCGGCTGTTGTTAGCTTGTGACAAATGGCAAATATGTCAAATGACTGACATTGCAACATGACTAATACACACCATATTCCCGATTAATGGGTTAAAACAAACGTAGCCGAGAGGAGGAAATCTGACCCTCTTACCTAGCTCAGTCATCATTGGGATGTTGGCCCCGGTGGTGACAGAGGTCTGTCGGACCAGACCATGGACTGGACTGTTGTCTGGTGAAGCTCTGTCCATTCCTGGAGGTGTGAATCCTGGAAAGGGAAGAAATAATTGAGTCAGAAAATCTACCACTAGGACAATTAGCTGCCTCATTTAGAAAAAGAAAATCCAGGTGCATTCTTGTTCACAAATGTGATCATAGTTGTTTGATTTTCTGATAGCTTTGTGTTGATGCATTTCAGTGCAGGAACAACTAACTCCCCTGTTTAAGACAACTGACCACTACTCAATGCAAGTTTGATTAAATAGTAAAAGGTAAAAATGTAAATTCTTGATTTGTTTTGCACAAAACCATAACTAAACAGCACAAGTATGTTAGCGCAGTTGTCAAAATGTAACTTTATCTGTGCTCCATCTACAAAAAGATCAGCTTGAAACTGAGAAGTAAAATGCTACAGTAAGCTCTCATTATAAAGCTCTCTGATGTGCCACAGTTTCTGATACAACATGCGTTGCTGATAAATAAAGTATACACAAACTCCCTGAGTTGCTAGAGTCCCACCACTGAAACATGATATTTGTATGGCTCCCGAAGGGAGTGTTATAGTGAAGGGCTACAGTACAAAGGAAGCTGACAGCATCTTAAGTTCAGAGAAATGACATGTGCTTTAAAGCCAAACAACTCTTCTCACCCCCCCCCCCCCGCCAAAAAAAAATTGTTAAGAATTCTAATTGAAGTGATAACATCAACTGAGCAGACATTCCTCAATTTGGGAATATGTGAAGAACAGTAAAAATCAACTCCAGTAGCTTCTCTAAAACTGAATTCCTCCCCTCTTTTCTATCTTGGTAGATCAGAAACTCCACACTGCAAGCTTTTATTCTAAACTCAGTTTTGGTTTGGGTACGCGCATTAATGTTTCACCATACAAGCAGCAACCTGAAATAATTTCATCAATAAAGGTCACTTGATACTTATTTAGTATTTGCAGTTTCCCATCATGTTGCAGATATTAATTTTACATGTTCTCCATTTTGGTACTACATAGCAAACATAAACCCTTTTTATCAGAAATGTTAACGTTCAGAATCCTAACCACCCCCCCGCCCCCTCCATAAACATGCCATTTCTTTGAAGTCATGGAACTTGACATTTTTCATTTTGACAAGTCAACACCTAAAGCCAGTAATGCTGTATACATAATACATAGACTTCAGGTTTTTTTTTGAGGGGGCTTCAGGCCATTAGTTAATGCTGACACAATAAAACCCAAGCTGCTGGGTTTTGAATTGTTATCTTTTTAAAAAAATGATCCCAGAGTTTTAGACAAAACACATTCTTCCACTTGCTTTAAGTAATGCTACCCAAAATTGCTCTTTTGAAATGGAAATCTTTCTGAGATATTAATGATATATTTTATGTTTCCAAAAAGCTTTGGCTTAAATGAAGAATAATATTCAATAGAATGCTGGGGACGAATCTTCTCGAGAGATGATCGAGTTCAGTTAAGTCAATCAAAGTGTGATATTTATTCAAGATTTTGTCTTTTTAAATAACTTGTGTTAACAGTTGTTGTTGAAGGGGATTTGTAATGCACCTCACAGGATTATAATAACAAAAAGAAATCAAGGGCCTTTATTGTTTTCATGCAAATTTCTTGGCTGCAGTTTTGTTCTCTGTATGTTGGAGCTCAGTGTGGCTTGAAAAGCTCAACTTTCACAAATTGCCTGCAACTACAGGAGAAAAATACACAAAGGAAGAGTGAGTGAATGAGGAGGTCAAAATACCTGGAAACAAAACAATTTAAATCACTAAACCAGAACAAAATGAAATGTGATTTTTTAAAAAAAAGAATCAAATAGCTTTAGCCGATCGAAACTTGATTTCTATTACCTTTCACCCACTGCCTTATTTCAAACAATTGTTTTGTGTTTAATTCCTTTCCTGTCTCAATAAAAACCGAACTTACTTTGAGTTCTGAATGCTGACAGATTCGCGTTAATAAACAAGAGATCTAAAAGTCTCCAGAAAATCCAGTACTCGATGAAAAAGAAAACACGTATGTGGGGCGGCACGGTGGTTAGCACTGCTGCCTCACAACGCCAGGGACCCAGGTTTGATTCCAGCCTTGGGTGGCCATGTGGAGTTTGCACGTTCTCCCCGTGTCTGTGTGGGTTTCCACCGGATTCTCAGGTTCCCTCCCACACTCCAAAGATGTGCAGTTTAGGTGGCCTGGCCATGGTAAATTACCCTTTAGTGTCCAAAGGGTGGGTCGGTTAGGTAGATGTGCGGCGGTTACGGACACAGTGGTGGGGAGGGGTTTCAGTGAGTCGGTGCAGCCTCGATGTGCCAAATGGCCTCCTTCTGCACTGTAAGAATTCTATGGTTCTATGCTAATGCTTACAGTGCAGAAGGGGGCCATTTGGCCCATTGAGGCCCTTCTGCATCATATCCAAATCAACATCTCACAGCTTGTCCAAAGCACATTTAATATTCTTAGTGCCTTTAGAATAATTCAGCACAACTTCCATGCAGAAGTAAGATAGATGGAAAGACAGTCATGGCACACAGGACTGTTGTATTATTATTCTTTAGGCCTACTTGAGAGAAGTCTAACTATTTATTGCTTTTAACACTTCAGCCCACAGAGGGTTCCTGTAAAAGATGCCGTCTTATACTATGTACTGCACTGCTCAGACAATACAACTCCCATGTTGTTTGAGACTCTTAGTTACTGTAGTTGTGCATGAGAGCTAATATGGAAATAATAAAAAAGAAAACTGACAGTGTGCCTCTGTAGTATCAGTGACAGACATCCCGGATTGTCTAAGGATACTTTTATGGGAAACAGAGATTGAGACACCAACTGACATATTTTAAGATGGTAATGATTGTATGATGTTCAGCAGATAGTGAACTAAAACAATTGTCAAATAGAAGAACAATCAGTGAACATCATGATAAATAAAACTCAATGACTGGATTAAATACTTGTTAATATCACATTAGTATCTGCTGCAACATAAATTATGTAAATTTCACACCAAAGCTTATGTGAAAATTATGCAGATTATAACTTGATTAGGCTTTTATCATGAGACCCAATTTAGCTTTTTTATCTATTAAGCTTCAATAAATGAGGCATCTGAATAGCTCCCTTGAGTAGCTGCAGTAATAACTACACCAGCAGTTATTTCAGCTTTTGATGTTAAAGTAGTCCTACATGTACAAAGAGTGTAGTGGGGGTGGGGGGCAAAGGATTGTTCATCTTAATGCACAAGTTTATATTTCAGGGAGTATAATCCAAAGTGGCTTTGACAAATCAAGAACATGGGAGATGCTGCCAGGACGCCTTGGATAGTGCAGAATATGCATACAGTAACGATATATTAACACCGATTTAAGTACATGTTATTGAAACTGCAGTGAGCCATCAAAATCTCCATTCAGCTTGGCAGGGGGAGGAGCTGTAAAATCCTGGCCAGGCAGGCTATCAAATGGCAATGTAGTCACTATCCATGTTTGGTAAGAAGCAATTTATAATCTATTAAGGACTAGGTTAGCCTTTGTTGACTCCTCTCTTAATTAAAGCATCTTACACTCCGAAAGCCCAACAAACACCAGCTACTGAAAAGATGATGTGTCGTATAGCCAACTAAAAGTACGTTTAACATTTGCATTCACAATACAAACAATTGCCGGAACTTTCCAGTCTTTCACGCTGGCAGGATCTTCCGGTTCCGCCAATGGCGCACCGCACCGCGGGTTTCACAGCAGCAAGGGGTGCTTTCAACGGGAAACCCTGTTGACAACAACAGGGGTGAACATTGTTCACCCCAGTCCAACGCCGGCATCTCCACATCATGACAACAACAGGATCAGACAATCCCAGCGTGCAGCTTGGGGAATTACTAACGTTGGGGGGAAATATGCAGTAGGGAAGGCCTTTAATAAAATGTTAATTTATTGAAATTAGGGTCCTGACCTTCCTGGGCAGGAACCTCAATACGTCACTGGCGAGGGGCGAGGAAAATCAGAAAGCAAGATTTTGCCAATGAGATTCTCACTTTGAGCCTCATGAGATTTTGCGCCCCCACATTACCGTAAGTCACGGTGAATGTCTTCCCCGAATTAAATGTTGGCTCAGATCAAAAGCCTGCTTCCATAGTGGTGCAAAAAAAAGTGTTGACTACAGCTTCTATGCTATTCCACCTACATTCCTGAAAGAGTGCAGGGGTGAGGGTTGGGCGTTGGTCTCGGTCTCAAGCCCCTGTATGATGTGCAACTTGTTCTTTCAGTGTCCGTGTTATTCTATAAACTCCCCATCTGGTTCAGTCAATGGAAGAGCTTTTCCTATTACACACTGGACTCTGTGTCTTGGGAATTTCCATGTGTGCTTGAGGGCGTTCATAGGGAATGACATGGGACTGGATCTCATCAGGTTTGTACCTTTTTGGAACCCCCATTTTAATATGGAGATGAAGGATATATGTGGATGATTAATTATATATACATATACAAAATGCTTTGTACTTGTAAAGGACCATAAAGAACTATTTGATGTTGCAGAATAATGCAAATATGGGCAGAATTCTCCCCCAAAAATTCTAAGTGTCAAATTCACATGAAAACTGGAGTAAGTAACACTGGTTTTTTCAGTGGGAGTTCAGAGAAGAACCTTCCACACTCTGCACTGCAGAGGCCACCAGCGTGAATATCATTACATTTCTGGAGAGACTGAGCGTGCTGAGTGGGTACTACACATGCACCAATCTGTCAGTGCCGAGATCGGCGCATGCGCAGTGCCGCACAATGATGGTCTCCCGATTGCTGGCCCGACCCGCAACTCCCGCAATTCCAGCTCTCCGCCCCCCACATGGCCTGATCGCTGGCCCCCCGACCATTCCCGGGCCCAGCCCCGACAACATAATCCTTCGAATAGTACCATGGAATCTTTTACATTCAATACAGCAGAGAGTCTCAATTGAATGATTCCTCTGAAAGACAGCACCTTTGACAGTGCAGCACCCTCTCATTACTGCACTGAAGTGTCCAGCTAGATTGTGTGCTCAGGTCCCTGGAATAGAACTTCAACCTATGACCAGTGAACTAAGAGGCAAGACATCGGAGTCAAGGCTAAACGAAGTTAGTGGAAATGAAAAACCAGGAAAATGGGAGTGGTTCGGAACTCCATCACAACTTGGCAATGTGACTACAAACCTTTGAAACAACATCTTATGGAAAAACCTCCTGATGGATCAATGTGAAAAGTAGAGAAAAAAAACTTTTGCAACAAATTCACAGTTGTGCCATATCAACTCTAAACTGGGTCAGCAAAGCCATCGGCGTTTATTTTTGTCAGCCTGTGTTTGTTACAGAATGAAAGATAAAGAGGGAAAAGGAGAAATGGGAACAGTGAAAGGAAACGTGCTAAAGTCAAATGGAATGGGAGATAGAGTGAACAATAATAAGACAAAGAGAAAGCAGCAGAAAAGTAGTTACAGGGAGAGAATATATTGCCACAGGAAACTGAGAAGTTATATGTGGAAAATGACCACATTGTACCAAAATAAACAGACAATGGCCGGGATTTCACCACCCCACGGGAATCGGAGCGGGCCAGGGGTGGACAATGGAGAGGTCCAGGACAATGGAGAGGTGGGATTTTACAGTTTTGGGACAAACGAGACCGCAAAATCCCACCCAACATGTCACGATCCCCACTGGCAAAAGGTGGTGAGTGTTGAATTGAATATTATGGTTGGAATTTTCTGGCCATTCATGCTGGCAGGATTCTCTGGTCCCGCTGCAGTGAACGGAGATTTGGCTGAGTGCCACATTCCCCTTCCTTGCTTACAGCAGCAGCATGGCGTGAACGTTTGGAAAATTCCGGCCGATATGTATATTAAAGAATATATACTTGAAACTCATGCTATTTTCATTAAAATTTGGATCTTCTGTCTGGATCTCGCTGCGTTAAATCAAAAGGAGGAATGAAATGTCCAAAAGAGCGGCAACGATAATAGATCTGAAGAAGCAGCTGTTACAATGAATCCAGGTATGTGGATGCAGGTACTGAACATATTGTCAGCTCACATGCTTTAATCACCATAGATACAAGGTGAGTCATTAGCATTTCTGACACAGAATGAATAGAATATTGATCTGATTGTAAGTGTAGCTGAAGAAAAGTGATTTAACTCCTTCACTGACATGCATATTTAAATTATAGTTATATATTATTTAATGCAATGCTACTTAAAAAGTCTTCTTGAACCACATGACAGGTTCAATATTGATTGCATGATAATGCAGACAAAAAGTAGGTTAATAATCCGTGGTCAGATGACAACCAAAATGAGCTTTCAGTGTTGATGAATGTATTTATTCCATACTCCTTATATGTTGGAAATGAATAAAACATTTTTCACATAACTCATTCATAACTGAAACGAGAAAGGTGAGCAAAGCCCTCAGAAGTCCTCCTGTAATGGTGTTGACAGGAAAGGTTATGGAAATCATTTAAAAAGTAATCAAAATGTCACGAAATTAAAGTATATTGAGACGTGCCAAAGTCATAGTCAACCAAAAGGCCCCACTTTCAAAGACCAATTTTATTTTAAACTATTATATAGATTTATTTTGAAACATTTATTTAGGATGGAGGCTTTGACATGAATGTCAAGTATTTGGATCCTTTCCAAACATTGCAGGACAAATGGAAAATAAATCCAAATCGGAAATTCAGAAGGAACTTCTTTACTTGAAGAATGGTTACAATCTGGAGCTCACTACCAAAAAAGACGCTGAAGGAAAAGCTAGAAAAAGACATGAGGGAGAAAGGAATATAAGGCTATGTTAATAGGGTGAGTTGAAGAGTGATGAGAGGAAGCTCCTAGACACAAGCCAAGGTAATAGCATGGAATTAAGAAAACAATTTTAAAATAGAAGGCTAATAAGAATGAGTTTCATCTACTTAATACCGCAAATCAAAGAGATATGATAGGTGACATCCAAAGGAAATTAGTTCTGCCAGATTACCATTGGTTTGGGGCCCTGCTGTAAAATTCAGTCAGGACTGGGATGGGGTTTGGAAGCAGGTGGCAGCTTCCTTAGTGTGTGCAAAAGGGGGACAGACTAGGCCATTTTACAACCGACAAATCATGCCATGTGCCAAACCCCAGTATACCCATAGAAAGCCAGAGACCTCTGGTGGACCTGCCATCAGGATCTGCTGATTTAAATTTTTTTTGATTCATTGTGGGACATGGGCATCACTGGCTAGCTAACATTTATTGCCCATCCCTAGTTGCCCGTGGACTGCAGTTGAGCATCAACCACATTGCTGTGGCTCTGGAGTCAGATAAGGACGGCAGATTTCCTTCCCTAAAGGACATTAGTGAACCAGATGGGTTTTTCTGACAATTGACAATGGTTTCATGGTCATCAATAGATTCCAAATTCCAGATAATTTTTATTGAATTCAAATTCCACCAGCTACCGTGGCAGGATTCAACCTGGGTCCCCAGAACATTAGCTGAGTTTCTGGATTAATTTATTTTATTCATTCGTGGGACACGGACGTCGCTGGCTGACCAGATTTATTCCCCATCGCTAGTTGCCCTTGGGGGGCAGTTGAGAGTCAACCACATTGCTGTGGCTCTGGAGTCACATGTAGGCCAGACCGGGTAAGGACAGCAGCTTTCCTTCCCTAAATGCCAATAGTGAACCAGATGGGTTTTTCTGACAATCGACAATGGTTTCATGGTCATCGGTACATTCTTAATTCCAGATATTTTTTATTGAATTCAAATTCCACCATTTACCGTGGCGGGATTCGAACCCAGGTCCCCAGAACATTAGCTGAGTTTCTGCATTAATGGTCTCGCGATAATATCACTAGGCCATCGCCCCCCCCCCCCGTCGATTTGCAAGTCGATTCGACATTTGAAAGGCCTTTCTTGTAATTTTACTTCTGTTTTTTCAGCGTCCACATCCTCATATCTGAGAATTTGGCAGGCATTGTTTGTGGACTTTCGTTCGCCTAACAGTATCTGTGCCGGCAGATTCCTGGTGGTATAACAATGAGATGTGAATGCTTCCATGCTTTCGATGGCGCTGTGCAAAATGAAACATGCCAGGGTGATCAGGAGCTGGCATTGGCTATTTGGTTGCACTTGCCAAGATGTCAACATTATCAGCATTGCAGGTCACTCAAACATGATAAAGCCAAATGAGAAAAGGGCTGGAATCAGCAGACATTATTACAGATAATCTTTTTACCTGCATTTGTTGGGCCAGGGAAACAGGAATGCTCACCCCCCGCCTGGATTCTGTGCCACACCCTTCCACAATTCCTGAGTATCCACAACCTGGCCACCACTCTCCATTGACAAGCAATATGTTCGTGAGGATGGCACAGTGGTTAGCACTGCTGCCTCATAACGCCAGGACCCGGGTTTGATTCCGGTCTTGGGTGACTGTTATTGTGGAGTCTGCACCTTCTCCCCATGTCTGCGTGGGTTCCTCCGGGTGCTCCTGTTTCCTCCCACAGTTCTAAGATGTGCAGGTTAGGTGGATTGGCCTTGCTAAATTGCCCCTTAGTGTCTGAAGATGTATGGGTTAGGGGGATTAGTGGGGTAAATACATAGGATTGCAGGGAAAGGGCCTGGGTGAGTTGCCCCGTGGGAGAGTCGGTGCAGACCCGATGGGCTGAATGGTCTCCTTTTGCAGTGTAGCGATTCTATGGCTCCTACGATTAAAATCTTCGTGGTCTCTGTTGCTGAATGTGAAATTCCACTGAAAAACAGCAGTTTCCGATTGGAAACCCACTCACAGTTAAAATCAGCCCCGCAAAATCTATTAGCAGGAGGGAAAGACTGATGGAGCAGACAGTGAGGGAGGAGGAAGGAACAGAGAGGACAGTGTTTTAGGAGCTGAGATGTAAGAGGAATGGTGAGTCCAATCATATTTGGATCAGTAAAGGAAAGAGAGAAGAATGGTTGTGACAGAGAATGCAGTTTAAACTTGAAGGTGACAGACAGATGACCCATCAGTCATAAAACGTTTCATCTAGTTTAGAAAAGTGAAAACAATGCTGTATGTATGCCCCCACCCCATCCAAGCCCACACCACCCACCCCCCTCCTCCCCAACACGGAAGTGAGAGAAATCCCCAGTGGATTAAAACTTTATAAAGAGCTAATTTACCGAGGACAAAAAAAAAGACTGTTTACCATCAAAGTGAAGACCAAGTTTCTTTTGAGTTGATTCTTGACACAGGAGTTCCATCTGAGATTAGAGTTTGTGAAGCCCATAAACAAAGGAAGACCAAAAATTGAGTCATCAAAGACAAGGTTGGGCTTTTATCTTCATGAGTTGAAAGCAACAAGATTATCACTGCCCCAAAGGGCATGGAAAAGATCAGTATGTAGTGATTCACTCTTTATACAACAAGGCAAATGGAGGTTGTGTTCACTGAATATGCAAGCTTAAAACTGTGATGAATGTAGAGTAAAATTATTAGCAAAGGAGAGGCTAAGATTTGGTTGTTGTGGATGCTGCGTTAGATCCAATTGTAGCTTTAACCCTACAAAAAGCATTTGTTCTGATTCACAAGTGAAGAGGTTTGAAAAGGAGGTTTTATTTTTACATATCCTACTCAGCCCCCTCTCCCTCCAGTTTCTCTGCTGGTTTTTTTGAAGGTACTGTGTTTTTTTTAGCAAGCCCATTAAACACTACACCCCTGTGATGCCCCCTCGCTTGTAATGCAAAACACTGAGTCTGAAGTGTATTTAATAACAACATAGAACTACATACAAATTACAGCACAGAAACAGGTCATTAAGCTCAACAAGCAGTGCTGGTGTCAATGCTCCACATTAGCCTCCTCCCACCCACTTCATTTAACTCCATCAGCATTAGCAATTATTTCTTGCTCCCTCGCGTATTTATCCAGCTTCCCCTGAACTGCAGCTATGCTGGCCATCTCAACTACTCCTTGTGGTAGCAAGTTCCACAGTCTGACCACCTTCTAGGTGAATGCTCTTTTGGAGGAATTGGCGACAATGATATATTTAGGAACCCTTGTTTTGGATTCCCTACAAATGTGGAAATACTGTCTCCACATCTATTCCATCAAACTCCTTCATAATTCTAAAGACTCCTGTTAGGTCACTCCTCACCCTTCCCTACCCGAAAGATAAAGTGGGGTCCAGCAGGCAGGGAAGAGATTGCAACAGTGCAATAAGTTTCCCGAACAGCAGCATTTTCAATACCACCCCTTCACTGTCTTATCGGGTTTGTTGAAAAGCAAGGCTGTCTGAACCTTTTCTTGTTCCTTGTCGCCAATGCAATGACTCAGGAAGCCCTGAGCTTAAAAGAACAAAGAAAAGTACAGCACAGGAACAGGCCCTTCGGCCCTCCAAGCTTGTGTCGATCATGATGCCCTAACTAAAAAAACCATCTGCCCGTACTCGGTCCATATCCCTCTATTTCTTCCATGTTCATGTACCCATCCAGGTGCCTTTTAAAATGTTGCTAATGTGCCTGCTTCCACCACCTCCTCTGGCAGCGCGTTCCAGGCACCAGCCACTCTCTACGTGAAAAACTTGCCCTGCGCATCTCCCTTAAAATTTCCCGCTCCGCCTTGAACCTGTGCCCCCTTGTAATTGACACTTCCACCCTTGGAAAAAGCCTCTGACTATCCACCCTGTCTATGCCTCTCATAATTTTGTAGACCCCTATCAGGTTTCCCCTCAGCCTCCGTCTTTCCGGTGAAAACAATCCTAGTTTATTCAACCTCTCCTCATAGCCAACACCCTCGAGACCAGGCAACATCTGGTGAACCTTCTTTGCACACTTTCCAAAGCTTCCACGTCCTTCTGATAGCGTGGTAACGTGAACTGCACGCCATACTCCAAAGGCAGCCTAACCAAAGTTTTATATAGCTCCAACATGATTTCCCAATTCCTGTACTCAATGCCCCGGTTAATGAAGGTAAGCATGCCATATGCCTTCTTAGTCACCATGGCGACCTATGTTGCCACTTTTAGGGAACCGTGGACCTGCACGCCTAGATCTCTCTGTATGTTAATGTTCCTAAGGGTTCTGCCATTTACAGTATAATTCATACCTAAATTTGATCCTCCAAAATGCATCACCTTGCATTTGTCCAGATTAAACTCCATCTGCCATTCTGTGCCCAAGTCTCCAATCTATCTATATCCTGTTGTATCCTCTGACAATCCTCAGCAACTCAGCAACTCCACCAATCTTCGTGTCATCTGCAAACTTACTAATCAGACCACCCATATTTTCCTCCAGATCATTTATATATACTACAAACAACAAAGATCCCAGCGCTGATCCCTGCGGAACACCACGAGCTACAGATCTCCATTCTGAAAAACACCCTTCCACCACCACCCTCTGTCTTTAACCAAGCCAGTTCTGTATCCATCCAGCCAGCCCACCCCGAATCCCATATGATTTTAGTTTTTGTACCAGTCTGCCATGTGGCACCTTGTCAAACACCTTACTAGAGTTCATATGAACCATACAAAAAGGAACATAGTTTATTACAGAAAAAAAAGTAAAACCAATACCATGGTGAACACAAACTAGTCCCTGCCTGGGACTGCAGTGTAGCAGGCCCAGTCCTGGACCTGCCTTATAATGGGCCCAGGTAATGAGTTCCAGCTGGGCAGGCCATTGTGCGTTGCCAGGGGAACTCATGGTCAATGAGCCCTACAGGGAGATCAATCTGTGATTCCCATGGACCTGATGGGGGTTATCACAGTCACGTATGTCCAATGAAACACAACTTTGCCAGATTAAATGATATCTTTGGAATTAAGTATACAGCAAACGAGAAACACATGCTTTCAGATTCACGACTGCTTAAAGATGAAACAGAGGAGGCGAAGTTGTCTCCTGGTAGATTCATACTGGGCAAGAGCTGCTTTTCTTATATGAGAAACTTTGCTGGGCAGCAGAGGAAGCATTGATATATTGAGATCAGTTGGATGCTGTGAAAGGGTAAGCAGCATGGTGGACTGAGGGAGGTGGCAGCCCCATAAAGTCTCCTGGGGACAGGAGGAGGAAGCTGGATTATACTGGAAAAGTCAATGTTTGCACACATTCGGAGAGGCAGGATTGTGCAGAATATCAAGGGTTATCCAGGGAAAGTCAAAGATCCTGAGAGCAGAGGGTAACAAAAGGCAGGTAAAGAATGATGGAAGGGTCGAGGATAATGAACGACAGCTCGAGAGTATTGGAAAGCAATTCCAGTGTGCCAAGAGGGATCACGATGGTGATGAGGGGGATCCCTGGGGTAAACGATAGTTAGTCAGGAATAATGAAAGGTGGGTTGAGGCAGGGCAAGGGTGGTGGAGGACATGCTAAACAGGCCCATTACATCAGTATTCCAGCCAGAGGCCCCTGCAAGATCTCTTGACCTTTTCACAAAATGTCACTGTGCAAGTGCCAGCGGAACCAGGGATTACAAACTCCTTACAAAAAGCCAGCCTCAGCTGCTGGATGGCAAAGGGCGGTTACCTGTCTGGGTACCATTCAAACATGGCGCCCAGACCTTTAACCCCGTGAGGTAATAGCATGGCCAGTGACTTTCTGCTTGTCCCCTTTGCATGATTGGCCTGGGCCGTCGCCTCTGCATATTTAATTGGTTGACTGCTGAGAGATTTGATTTTTTAAAATTTGATTTGATTTATTATTGTCACATGTATTAGGCTACAGTGAAAAGTATTGTTTCTTGTGCGCTATACAGACAAAGCATAGCATTCATAGAGAAGGAAAGGAGAGAGGGCAGAATGTAGCATTACAGTCATAGCTGGGGTGTAGAGAAAGATCAACTTAATGCAAGGTAGGTCCATTCAAAAGTCTGATGGCAGCAGGGAAGAAGCTGTTCTTGAGTCGGATGGTACGTGACCTCAGAATTTTGTATCTTTTTCCCGACGGAAGAAGGTGGAAGAGAGAATGTCCGGGGTGCGTGGGGTCCTTAATTATGCTGGCTGCTTTGCCGAGGCAGCGGAAAGTGTAGACAATCAATGGATGGGAGGCTGGTTGTGATTGTGTGTAGCCAACTGCTCCATTTCTGATAGAAGTGCAGCCATCGGGACCCTCGACACAAGAATACTATTCTGTTCTCATGTTCACAGAGTTTATTCTCTTGTGGGATGTGGACGTTGCTGGCAAGCATTTGTTCCTGTTGCCAGTTGCCCTTGGTCTAACAGACCATTTCAAGGGGTAGTTAAGAGTCAATCATATTGCTGTGGATCTGGGGTCACATGGAGGCCAGGCCAGGTAAGGATGAGATTTTCTTCCCTAACGGGCATTGGAGAACTAGCTGACAATTGATCATATTTGTCAAGGTCACCATTACTGAAACTAGCTTTACATTCCAAATTTATTAAGTTTAAATTCCACCAGCTGCCATCTGAACCTACGTCCCTGGAGCATTAGCCCAGGTCTCTGGATTACAAGTCCCGTGAAATTGTCGCTGCGCCATGGTCACATAGGTCTGCCTCGGTGGATCAACCAGCACCGATGGAACAAGCAAGACGTCAATGTCTTTAGCAGATTAGTCAAGGGGAGAAAACTGATTTGCCCTGGAGTCCTCCTGATGAGTCAATAGGCTGATTCACTGCCTCAGGTGCATAAGGCGTACAGAAGGATCCAAGTTTGTGTGGACCAGTTGCTCTCAGCTGAGTAGGTATAGGGTCACAAGAATTGTACCTGAGGATGAAGTATTTGAACTGAGGGGAGGGGTGATAGTGAAAGTCTGTCATTGTTGGTGTTCTTTGGCAATGTCCAATGGTTCAGCACAGGCCAGAAATTACCTGATAAGGTTTGGATGTGATTTTCCCTACAATTCAAGAGACTTCCAAAACTAACTGGTCAACTCACACATGGAACTGTCATGAACTCGGGATGTCCCAAAGCTTTACAGTCAACGAAGCACACTTGAAGTACAGTCACTATTACAATGTTGGACACCTGACAATCAATTGGTGCATGTCACGTTCCCACAAACAGCAATGTGATAATGACCACAAAATCTGTTATTTCTTTTAAAATGATGTTGATTGAAGGATAAATATTGGGGTGAACTCTTCAAAATAGCATTTGGGATCTTTTTTTTAATACTTTTCCAATTCAATCAAATCAAATCCAATTCAGAGTCTCAACAAGTTGAGACATTTCAGATCCAGGCTGACAAGACAGGGCGAGCGACCAAACCACCCTGTCCTGGGCCCGATCTACATGAGCCAAGCTGATTGGAGAAGGGGGAGGTTCCTCCTCCAAGACTTGAGCTCATTTGCATCTTAGCCAAAAGGCCGAGATGCCGCTTTAAAAAATTGCTTCATATGAAACATATGAAGCCTCAGCGTAACCTAATGACCTCGACCAAGTGCGGCCGACCATGGGCTGCCGTCCATACACTTGATCTTAGCCAAAAGGCCGAGAAGCGATTTGGGATCTTTCACCTAAGAGAGCAGATGGAGTTTTGGTTCCATCTGAAAGAGCAGAACCTCCAACAGTCCAGCACTCCCTCAGCGCTGCACTGCAATGTCATCCTGGGTTCTTGTGCTGAAGTGACTTCAACCCACAACCTTCTGACTCTGGTGAGTGCTCCCAACACAGCCATAAGCTGCACCCGAGCAAGAAAACCAAAATCTCCAGGACAAAAGGAAGTGGAAAGATTAATTGACAACAACAAAAATCTAGCAAATGTAAATTTCATCCTCTTCCTTTTCGAATTCACTTGTGTGAACAGAAAAATATAAATTGGGTGGCAGAAAGTGGCAAATAACTCACAAAAACTAATGAATATGGAACATCTTTTAATCATCTACCCACCATAGTTACGCTGCAGCACGGGAAATATTTCCATGCTCAGAAAACCCCTGCACCACAGAATTGCTGT
The DNA here is from genome assembly GCF_964213995.1 of Mustelus asterias. NCBI lineage: Eukaryota > Metazoa > Chordata > Chondrichthyes > Carcharhiniformes > Triakidae > Mustelus > Mustelus asterias. Next base: position 14,028,667 of record NC_135828.1, on the reverse strand, counting down.
CATGTTTCTGAAATTATATCTTATTTATTCATTTAAAAGGTGAAATAGTCAACATTGCAAATCATCTACACTCTCTATACATTCGCAGAACAGATATATTACACAGAAATAAGTTAAACCTGAATTTCATGTCACACCTGAAAAAAAAATTAGCACATCTATCACCAAGGTGAAATGTTTGTGTATATCTCGCCACTTCTCGAAAGGCACACCAATCCCTTGTAATATATCATTTTGTCTCCTTACTGCTACAGAGCCACTTTCCTGATGTGTCCAGTTTGTGAGACAGAACGTGTACTAGGTATGCACATCATACCAATTGTGTAGCTATGGAAGCCGATAATACTGATGCTGTAATTTTCATTGAAGTCTAACTTAGTTAAGACATTGAATCCACATTCACAATGCCTTTGGTCCAACTGTCTGAAATAAAACCCACTCACTGGAATTTTACTGCCTTACCCAGCCCGGAATACAAGCCTTGCCCGAGCGAGGTCATAAAATACCGGCCCCTGTCTTCAACCTTGGAAATGCCTAGAAACAGCACTGCAAAGTTCAGACACATGAGAGGCATTAAAATCCCTGGAACTGAACAGTGACCAGATTCCAATTCTACATCAATCACTTCCAGCTCAATTGATAATGCATTTTCAAGATTAAAATAAATGTTGGAGAAGTTCAAATACCAAAAGCAGTGTCCTGCTTCTGCTTCTGGGTTCATTTGTGAAATGTGCCAAACAACAGTTTCCATCATATTACTGAGAGGCCCATTCTCAGTCTTTCTCCATCTTACTCATCCGCGTGCTGGAGCTCGTGATGTAAAAGCAGTGCATGCAGATCATCAGCTAGGGGAGAAGCCTAATTATCTCTTTGTCCCTCATTCATCCAAGCTGAACAATCTTTCACTCTCACTTGTCCATCACCCAAGCCCACACCGACAACTGTTGTTTGGCGAGGTCCCAGTGGCCACAAGGCTTCCACATCCAGTGCCCAGGGTTTTTAAGTGGAGCTTGCCCTGTATCTGGACAATTTGGCATGTGATCAATTATGCTTTAAAGTATTTAAATGAGGCCAACAAAAGGCTCCTGGCCCCAAAATCCCCCCACCCACATACACACTCCCACACCTCCTTCCTAAATCAGACATTGAGAAAATGCTGAAATTCAGGCGTAGAAAGTCCAATGTTCAATTTTATGATTGAGAACAAGCAGTGCCAGTGGGCCCTCAGAACCCTTCATTTTAATAACGTTCTTTCACTTATTCTGAATGTTGAAATCGGCTGCTTCTCCTTTTAAAAAAAAATCCCTTTATTTCCAATCACTGCACAGCAAAAGGAAAGCAAGAGGAAATGGGGCTAAATTACAGCCCTGGGCACATCCCACTGCTGGGCAGGACTGGAGACTCCGAGAGACACAAGAACTGCCAAAAGCCACAGGTGAAGGCAAGGCACGCCCCAAATGGCGCCAGGCTACACGAGGACTTTCACTGATTTGTAGATTATCATAAATATCACTCATAGAATAAAAATAAACAGGCCAAACAAGACTAAATCCCCTGAAGGAATCAGCAGCATTCCTCGCCAAATGATAATCAACAGATGTTGGATATTATTATGGAGAAGAAACATTAATCTTTTTACTTGCAATAATTCCGCAGGGCAGAGGGTAAACTTTTAGTACTTAACACATTTAAATAACCTTTGCTGCAAAGTTCCAAACCAAATCATCTCAAAGTTCCAAGTAGGGTTCCCTTAGGGGATTTTCACAGTAACTCCATTGCGGTGTTAATGTAAGCCTACTTATGACACTAAACAATAAACATTAAACTTTAAAACCATTAACTCGCAATTTCAAGCAATTTACACATATTTTCCTCCCACCATTTGGACGGCATTTTGATTGGCACAGCGAAGTCAAATACTTAGTACCTAACTCACACCGGGGATACCTCCAACCAGAGGAAAGTGCATTGGAAATGGAATCTTAACTGTCCCTTGCACTCAGTTATTGTGACTGGGAAAGATTTGTCGATTCCGTCTCAGCAGTTTGCATCGCTGAAGGAAAGTTGGGAATAACAGTATCCATCCACCCGGAACAAACATCCCTCAGCAGCAGATCATGAAATGACACTGTTGGAAAATCAATCCTCATCGTGCCCTAGAGCCCAAACAGGAAGTATAGGAGAGGTAAAATAACAAAAGAACTTGCATTTACATTGTGCCTATTGTCCCAAGGGCTTCAGATCCAGTGAAGTACTTTTGTGTAGTCACTGATGGAATGGAGAAAAATTAAGGCAGTCAAGTTGTGCAAAACAAACAGCAATGAGATAAATGACCAGATAGTCTGTTTTAGAGATTGAGGTAGAAATATTGGCCAGTAAAAATCACCAAAGAGAATCATCCTGCTCCACTTCAAATAGTGTCATGAGATCCATATCCACCTAAGAGCATGGCCTTGGTTTAACCTTTCGTATGAAATCCTGCAGCTCTGATAGAGCAGCACTCCTACAGTATTGCATTTCTGTTCCCCCAGAAAGCATAATACCAAACGCAGGTAAAAATATTGGCCAGAGTTGGTGGCAAGGACATCCATCTGAGGTCAATGGAATGTTTTTTTTTGCAGGTGCATATTGGATCCTGGGTCATGTCATTGGGACCCGACTGCAATCTTACCTTGCTGACCTGACAGGGAAGCTCGAGTGGCGTTGCTGACAAAATAATAACAGTCGGGAAGATAACTAGGGCTCAAACAGGAGCAGGAATGCTCCTCCTGCCCAGCATGCGAAGTTTAATACACCCCTGCTGAGGACTCTCCCTTCCTGCCCTCTCCCTCACCATTCGCCTCATGCCACCAGCCCCCACTCCCCCCGCAGGACAATCCCAGCAGCCAAGCCAGCACCTACCTGGGCTGCCTGACATCCCATCACTTTCTGTCCAAAATGGATGGGAGGTGAGGATGAAGAGCTAAAGATAGCCCAGGCTCGACCGCCGGGGCTCTAGTTGAACTTCTAACTTGCAAAGAAAATGACTCAGAGTTGAAATTGGACTTTGACCTTTGCACTCAGCTGCTGTTGTTTGCACCAAGGCACACAAAGTTAATGCTATTTCTGGCTGACCCACTCTCCTTCCTGTCAGCTCGCCTGCTTTGCGCAAAGCTGCAGCACACACACTGCTGCAAATCTTGGTCTTGCTGCAGAGCCTGGTATGAAAATCTGCTTGCGTCATTTCATCTTGAACCGTTTTGCACAAGGACTCAAGTCATCTGATATTCACTGCAATCTCATTTAAACTGCACACTTTGAATCCTAAAACAAAAGAAAATGGATTTTGCTGTCTGCGATTAAACCTGAGGCGACGGAACTTGCCACAGAAATAAATCTGAATCTTACGAGGATTTGTAAAGGTCACTTTTATGAGATCTCGTATCTCTAGTTAACATGCTGCATTCCCCCAAGTTGCTGGTTTAACGTCCTGGCCCAGATGAATGCCTCTGACTTACACAGCCTGTCCTGGGCTTGTTGATGCGATTACTCACACCGGTCAGGAAGTGGGGCACTGAGACAATCAAAAACACACACGAGATGTTCATAACTTTTAACAAGCCGCTGATAAGTTCATTAGCAGTCACATGACAGCCCTGTATGACCCCTGCAACCAGCAGTGTGACCTACACTTAGCAGCTGGCCACGGCACCAGATTTACGTGGTACACCCTGGATGGGAACTCAACCCCCCTGCTGAGGTCATATGCAGAATACATACACTGTAAATTCATGGTCGACATTATATCAGTGAGTGTAATTAGCCTTGTAAATCCCAGAAAGCTGCCTTTGACAGCTACACTGAACACTTGCAATGTTTTACGCTTGTGATCTAGGCTTAATATAAAAATCATACCCTGGGCAAGCCACAAGCCTTATGGAGCAACCTTTGAGCTCTATAAGCACTTTAAAAGCTGAATTATGTGAGTTTTTCATTTCTTTCACTTTGATTCACCAACAGGGTGGAAACTTGACTGATGACCATAAATTTCAAATAATTGCCAACAGTTGGAAACAGCTCACAGGGAACTCTGCTGCTTTTTGGACCTTCCACTACCATGCCCCCCCGCCCCCACCTCTCTGCCGGGCAAGTCAACACATGAATTAATTCACTGCTGGCCACCATTTTATGGGTTGATGTACTGTACTTTATGGCTTCCCTTTGTTCCGGTTTCAGGAGACACAAGATTGCCAACAATATTTGGATGTGTTCCTGGAGGTTCCACTACATAAACTCTCACCTCTAGCTGCCCTGTAAAAATAGGCACTATGCCATCACCCAATATTTTTATTACCAATGAACAAAGTGCTCCATGAAAATGAAAAAAAAAGGGCAAACAATTTATCTTTTGAAGACACCCCCTACAATCTTTCTCCCACTCTTGCTTGCAGCAAACTCCAGGAGGCGATTAATCTTTAATTCCTGGCGACTGCAGGACAAGCTGGAGGGTTGGTAACAGTCGGTAAACACTCCCTCATTCCCCATTTACATTCATTACCAGATCTTGCAGTGTAGACCCTGGGCTCCTGAACATGGAAACCAGATTACATTGGGCTACGGGTATGTGGGACTGTTTCTACACACACAGGCAGAAGTTAATACTCTCCTCCAAGGTGGGTTTGGTGGTGAGGGATCATTAAATAGGGTGGAAGGATGTTGGGTGGGGGGCCCCACAGCCTTCCCAACTCCAGCCCGATTGAATCCGGGGTGGGAAGTCATGTGGGTGGCCTTCCCACCCTCGCGCCAACTGAGGATTTAGAGGGGCAATCAATGCCCACTTGAGGGGCTCATTGTGCCCTAACTGGTATTCACCCAGCAACAGGCAGAATCTTGCCAGGCAAGAAGCCCAAAAAGCAAACCCTCTTGGTGTTTGCGGGCTTCCAGCGGGGGTGCAAGATCCCTCCTCCAAAGGAATGCAGTGTTGAATTGAGGGATTTGGCATCAGGAAGGAGGGGTCGGCTGACAGCCACCACCCTGCCGTCTCTTCTGACCACCCTCCCCACCCCTCCCATGTGATTCCCCCCACCCCCCCAACTTACCATCAATCACCTGTAGCCTGCATCCCTCAATGATCACGGGTCTTGGGTGTGCATTATTGGCAACAACCATCGCCTCCCTGTCAAGGCTCCCACAATTTTAGCCTCCCAGAGGTACAGGTTCATCAATTTTACCACATATCCTACAACCAGTATTAAAATTTAGATCTCTTATTGGTCTCTGGCTCTTGTTTATGCAACAATGTGTCTCAGTGGCATCAACCTCACTTCTGAATCATGGTGTGTGATGGATCCAAGGTCCAGCTCAGGGACCAGAGGGCAGGATCCAGGCTGGCATTTCATTACAGTACCGGGGGAGTGCTGCATTGTCATCAGGAAAGATGGAGGAGATTCAGTGGATATCCAGAAGAGTGGCACCATGGGTTTAAATGGGTAAATAATGAGGAGAGGAGGTGGTCCATCCAGGCATTTAAGAGCCTTAAGGGATTTGATAGGATACGGACACAAAACACTATTTTCTTTATTGAGGGAATCGGATAGAGGAGGGAGCTCACATCAGATGAAGATTATAACTGCTGGGCCTCATCTGAATCTTGCAGAGAACGATGAAAATCGAGTTACTCACTACCAGAAGATGGTTGTCAGCAGCTAGGCAAATTCAGGGTGGGGGCAGGGAGGTGTCTATGGAGGCTTGGACTTTCTCTGAGGGTTATTCTTCAAGTAAGGAAAGCTTTTCTTAAACTTAGCTTTGCAGACTTCACCGGCTTCCTGACAGAAAGGTGTGGGCATTCCACTGAACAGCCAGTTAAAATTCCATTGCCATGCACAATGGTTTGCATTTTCAGTTTAAAGTTTATTTATTAGCGTCACAAGTAGGCTTACATTAATACTGCAATGTAGTTACTGTGAAAATCCCCTAGTGGCCACACTCCAGCGCCTGTTCGGGTACACTGAGGGAGAATTTATCATGGTCATTGCACTTAACCAGCACGTCTTTTGGACAGTGGGAGGAAACCGGAGCACCCGGAGGAAACCCACGCAGACACGGGGAGAACGTGCAGACTCCGCACAGATAGTGTCCCAAACCGGGACTCGAACATGGGTCTGTGGCGGTGAGGCAGCAAATGCTACCCACTGTGCCGCCCCCAATCTATCAATGGGACTCCTGCTAGCCGTGGCTGCATCTGTTGCCAAAACAAATGTTGTTAACAATGTAGATTGGTGCAAGCGCAGCAGCAAGTGAAGCCACTCCTTTGTTCCATTGGAGCCACTCCTTTGTTCCATTGGAGCCACTCCATTCCTGCTGATCAGGGAAGAGTTAAAATTAGCTCCAACATATGTAAAAGTTTCACTACTCGGGGCACAAAGTGCAAGTCTTACAGGAAAACGGTTAAAAAAAATCCTGTTAAAAATAAATTTAACTCAAGGATATAATAAATATTGATGGCAGCCCAAGAACTATAATTAGTCAATTACTGCCTTCAGGATACAGGCATAACTTTAAATGTTCAATAGGATTTTCACCTTTGTCAGCTATAATGAACTCTCATTGACCCTTTGTCAATAGTTCACCCCTGTACCTGGCAACCACAGTTCATATTTCTATACCACACATTTCAACAAAATCATTGCACCTATTTACGTGTAAAACCAGTTTCGTTAAATTTCAAAGCATTCCATATCCAAACAATCTTTCACAGAAAGGAATTTCACCTTGCTCCAACCCCCAGTCAGAATAACAACTTGTATTTATATAGCGCCTTTAATATAACAAATCATTGCAAGGCATTTCACAGGTGTGTAAGAAAGCAAAGTTTCACACTAAATGACACAAGGCAATATTAGGGCAGATGTTCAAAAGTCTGGTCAAAGTTTTAAGGACCGTCGTAAAGGAGGAAAGAGAAGTCGAAAGGTTTAGGGAGGGAATTCCAGAGCTTAGGGCCTAGGCAGCTAAAGGCCACCAACGATGGAGCAATTAACATTGGAATGCTCATGAGGTCAGAATGAGAGCAGTGCAGAGAACTTGGGAGGGTTGAGAGGCTGGATATCCTTCTCCCTATTAACACCATCAAAATCTTAATAAAAACTTCCATTAAATCTTTTGTTGGGTTTCTCTACTCCAAAATGTCAAGGCTTTAATCAAAATTATGGCTTCCCATTGCTGGCACCCACCTGGGCTTCTGTACACTAGTGTCCTTCCAATAACCAGTTGCTGAAAGCACACAGTGCTCCCAAACTATGTCCTAACTATCACAAAAACAAAATAGTGTAGCTGCTGAAAATGTGAAGTAGACGTGGGAAATGCTGGAGCATTCAGCAGGTCAGGCAGCATCTGGGGAGAGAGGAAAAGAGTCAGTGTTCCAGGTCTGTGCTCACCAATCTCTCTGATCCTGCTCTCAACTCAGAGGTTGCATAGGATTCAAGTTCTTCATATTTTCCTTCGCATCCCATAGTGTAGTATGTAAATTATCAAAGGCTATTGGTTCTCTGCTCAGGTTGTCTTCCTGATCAGATGGATAGTTGGTCTATTCCATTGATGTCTTCTTGTAGTTATATAGGTGCACTTCTATTTCCCCTCACAATTCCATTTTCAGTCTCTACAAAATTGCAGGTTGTGTGTTTTTTTTTCCCAGTGCTTGGCCTTCTCGATTTTGGTCACGAGTCCAGACTGGTTGGAGTTCTGGTAAATCATGCACTCTATGGCACTGATTATAGTTTCTGGTTTGATTGGCAGGATACACATCCTCCTCCCCCCTCCCACTTACTCTCTGTTGTTTTGAGGCTTGGCATAAATGCGTATGGAACAACAGAAAGTTGAGTTTGTCACTGTCTTCCCATCAGAAGTTCTGACATGGAAATGAATATACCATCAGAGGTTTCCTTTGCTCTTGGTGATGGGTCGGACCGGCGATGCAGCTCAAAATCATTCCCTCATTATTTTGAGATCCCTAGTCACCAAATGGAATTCAGCTCTCTAACACGACACTTTCTAATGTCTCTGGTGTATTCTCTGAAGGATCTCGAGCCTAAGAACTCCAGATGTGAACAATCTCTCATCATAAATCAATAAGTCATCCACAACACTGAGATGTCTTCTTTGCTTGAAGTATTGCATCAGGATGAGATTATTTGGAACATATTCTGGCCATCCATTTTTGAAGTATTCCTGAATTTTAAATCATAGAAATCATAGAAACTCTACAGTACAGAAAGAGGCCATTTGGCCCATCGAGTCTGCACCGACCACAATCCCACCCAGGCCCTACCCCCATATCCCTACATATTTACCCACTAATCCCTCCAACCTACGCATCTCAGGACACAAAGGGCAATTTTTAGCATGGCCAATCAACCTAACCCGCACATCTTTGGACTGTGGGAGGAAACCGGAGTACCCGGAGGAAACCCACGCAGACACGAGGAGAATGTGCAAACTCCACACAGACAGTGACCCAAGCCGGGAATCGAACCCAGGTCCCTGGAGCTGTGAAGCAGCAGTGCTAACCACTGTGCTTCCGTGCCGCCCTTTTAATGCTTTTAACATACTCTTCATCTGATTTTGTGCCTTTCAGATGTTATTCAGCTTCTGTGTTGCTGCTGATAGGAAGTTTGTGGTCAATGGAGTATTTGACCCACTTCACCCTCGGAGGTCTCTGCAAGTCCTCTAATTCTGGCCTCCTGAGCACCCTCGATTTTAATCGTTCTACCACTGGTGGCTATGCCTTCAGCCGATAAGACCCTTCGCTCTGGAAATTGCTCCCTAAACCTCTTTGTCTTTCTTCCTCCTTTAAAACATTGCTTCTAACCTACCTCTTTGATCAAGCATGTGGTCAGTTGCCTTAACATCTCCTTGTGTGTTAAATTTTATTTGATCACCCTCCTATGAAAAGCCTTGGGTGTTTCACTATGTTAAAGGTACTATGTAAACAGCTGTTGTCATTTTCCCTCCCTCTCTGTCCCCGCGGAGGCTGCCAGATCTGCTAAATATTTTCAGCATTTCCAGTTTTTATTTCAGGTTTCCAGCATCTGCAGTATTTTGCTTTTGTTTTGTCGTAGTTGCTGTTGTGTCGCATCTGTCAGCACATGGGAGGCTGAACAAAAGAAAACCAGGAGTTCGGGTACGTACATGAACAGAAATAAATTAATAATGCTTCAAAATGGGGCTGAATAATGCAGCCCTCACTAAGGCAATAAATAATAGCCTTTACGCTACTTAATATAGGCTCTCTGACAAAATTCCATTTTTTAATTCTACAATATAACCTTTATAGGTCTAAGATGATGAACAGTGAAATCCCACTCCAAAGGGAATTCAATGTTTAAAGGAAGACTGGTAGTGTTCTATTTTCAAGTCCAAATGGGTGCATGTTACTATTTTTATTCATGGGATGTGTAATTGTAGTGTTGAATTGCAGAAAGCAAAATAAAAGTGAAGTGCCTCATAAATCAGAACCTGTCACTTTTAACTTGATATAAAGGCTAATTAAAACCTAATTCACTTCATTGCTTGGGCAAGTTTTAATGAAAAGTAGTAGTTGCAGCACTGGAACGCATTAGCTGGAGCCTTGCATTGTTCATGACAAGATCATGGTGCTAGCAGAACAACAAAGGGCAATGCTCGTGTCTACCCAATGTCTACCCAACGTGGACACATCTGATACACTTAACAAAGTTAAAGGGGCAGTTTGTTACTAAACCTGCAACACAAGATTCATGTGATCGCCTGGCACAGCATTTTCTCAGCACCATCTCATTTTACAGGTAAAAATGCAAAAGAAATCAGGCAAGCCTTCACTAACAGTTTTAAATCCCTCTTTCTTTTCCCCTTCAATTTATTTCCTACCTCTGATTGCTATTCGGGGCAAGTGGGGGGCTGTGGAGGGAGGGGGGGGGGGGGTAATTCCAGGCTAGTAGTTGGCATCCCACACAAGTTACCAATATCTATATATGGACCTACACTGTGCGTATTGGATGTCCACTCAGTCTTCGACATTTGGCCTGCAGGCAGCCTCTGATTGGCAGGTCAAGTGGTGGTGGCGGTGAGGAGAGGGGATTTGGAGAGGGAGCAATTTCTGATTTTTGGCAGATAGTTTTTTCTCAGGATTTTGAAGCCTGGGTGGGGGAAGGTGGGTAGAAATCCATTGGCACTAGCTTCTCAAGCTTAGGTGATGATGTGGCCGCAAGGCGTGCCTGAACCGAGGGCCTGGAGACAGTTCAAAATTGGGCCTTGGCTTGAGTCGGCAGCTGCTCCACCCCACTTTCCTGAAACAGTTCTGAAACAGGAGTTAGGCTTCTTATCTACATACTTAAGGGGCCTGATGTTTGTTTTAGGTCACTGCTGATGATGTTTGAAAAAATCACCCTACCCAATTTTATCCAGGCCTCTGCCAGGTGTCTTTTGGGGACAGGATGTTGGTGCCCAAAATTGGGCCTTCTTGCACGTATTTTGCAGCTCAGGTGCAACAAAAGCATTGCATAAATCAGTGGTCTCCAACCTCTTGTACATCACGGTACACCTCTATACTATAAAGGAAATTTCAGACGCACCTCCTGTTTACTGTGAACTGCCCTCCAGCAAAAGACATTTTGGGAGCAATTTTCAGCCTGCGTTCGTCATCAAAGAGAACAGCGATGCGGTCGAAAAATGGGAAGGGAATCTGGAAACATGGGTTTCCATATTTTACTGTGCATGTGTGGATGGCAAAAATCTAATTTCCACCATAATAATGCTGAACACTGATAGCTTCAGTTCGAGCTATCGCAAAACCTGGACCATTGACTTGAAAAAAGGGTAAACAATTCAACATAAATAAAAGGTGAATAAAGGGAACCTTGATTTCCTTAAAAACACAGTTCGCATATTATACATATGTTCATACAGGATTTAATACTTCAAAACAGTCATCAACATGTATGTTGACTTTTTCTCTCTCCACAGATGCTGCCTGATTATCTGAGTTTTCCCAGCATTTTTTCCCCCCCAGTTTCTTGTATTAATATTTTGAATTCTATTACCTCAGGTAGAAAAATGTAGCAGGAGAAAACAGCAGTAACATAATTTTTTAAGAAAGAGGAGAAAGCTGAAGGTCAGGACAGAAGTCTCAGCATAATGCTAATCTCATAGCTCAGCATTAGCTAAGCATAACTATAGATACAAGTTATTGGCGTGGTTTCAATATTGCGATTTTCAGAACCGCATATGCCTTTTTTTTTTAACCTTTCTCTGCTTCTCTCACTTCTCACAGGGTTTTTTGCGCCCTGTTTGAATTTTTGCATGTGTGTGTGTGTGTGGGCGCAAGAGGACTTTGCCTTCAGCTCCAGGTCCCGTTGGTCATGAGTATGGGCCTGACTAATGTAAAAGGTCTAAACCACGCATGTACGGCTCTTTCCCAGCCAGCACATACAGGGGAGGCCTGAAATTCATCAGGTCCTGGAAAAGCCGACCACAGAGCTGAAGACGAAGGTTAGTTTTAGTTTAATTATATGAATTTCAATCATTTTGAATCTTTTTTGTGGCACACTTGGGGATGTTCACGATACACCAGTGTGTCGTGTGGATGCCGTGGTACACTGGTTGGGAACCACTGGCATAAATGCTAACACTCTTCTGTTCTTTCTTCCTTAATAAGCATTTGAAATAACATAGCAGGCAATTTAATAAAGCCAAACATATTAGGTGTTGGGCTGAGAGAGCCAAAACAGCAGCTTTGATGGGTTGAATGGTTTTTCCTCGTACTTGATATTTTTGCATATTCTAATTGTAAAGTCTATATTGCTGCCCAGCTGGGATCAGTGAATTCAGCCCAGAATGCTGATCAAATCCGGAACTGCTAGGGTTTGCAAGGATCAGTACCAGGCGGCACATTCAATTACAAAACAACAGGGAAACAACTTACTTCATAAAAGTAAAACCGCCAACTGCACAACTGAGTCATTTATTCCCAAGGACATTCATGTGGCGACAGTGACAACCCCGGGACGCTTACTCAGTGAGGCTAGGCTAGGAGGGGTACACATTTTGTGTAACATAAACAGGGGAGACACCGCCACACTAACATCCACAATCAAGTTACTTGCAACACTGGCAGATTTTTAATTGGACCTCTGCATAAAATAACAATTAAATACTGTTGCAAATGAAGACAAAAAGCACATTTTACTAGAACTCACTGCAGGTTTCAAAGCATTTTTTTTTCGCAACTCATGCAATTGAACAGTAAAAAAATGGTTAGCTAGGGTGAGTACAGTGAGTAATAAATGTAAATGACAGGAATTTGGAGGTAATGTCTTTCTGAACTATTCCCTTAAGGCCGTGCTGTGAAAAAATTCCTAAATGTAGATACCAGGCTAATGTACTTCAACCTGCAATTAGAACATTACTGGAACCATTACCCACTTAAACAATAGCATCTGATGCAGTCCTTGTAGTCTCATTAGAATTTTAAGGGTTATGTGGTTTACTAGCATTGGGTTACTGCTTCAAGTTTGCAATTAGTAAATATAAACCAGCAGGGTGGTTAGCCATGCCATGCCAAAGGTGTGTAAAATATTACTATTAGAATATCTAATTTTTATTTGCAAGTAAGGGGTTTAAGTGCCATTCGCCTAGTCATTGCAGCCCTCATTTAATTAAGATTGCTGAGCCACTTAAGAAAACATCAAAGGGCCAAAAGTCATTCTAATAAGGCACCAAACACAATTACTGTAATAATGATAGACCTCTAAATCTATTCCAGAGACTTTTAAAATATACTATATTCACATCAAATGTCTTACTAGCATGAGAGCTTTTCAATCTATTCTGGGGAAAATTAAGAACAGGCATGGAGCAACCAGTCCAGCACTAAAGACTCAGAACATTTTAAAAGTCTCAAAGGAGGTATAAAGTGCTTTTATAAATATTTCAGAAGTACAATCATTTAAACGGTGTTATTATCTATTGCTCTGTTAGCTCCCTAATACCACTACTTGAAGTTGGTGAGTGTTATTTAGCAATTGTTGCAAATCGATTTCAGTAATTTTATAAACAGCCTTAAGCAATGGTTGATTTTCTACCTGTTGCCAAGCAACCGCTGTAATGCATAGTCATCTATATAAATCATTACATTCGGTTCGAACAAACATTGACCCACTCGTACATTTTAATTAAATCATAATATTCTTTCCAGATTCAAAAAAAGTGCGACAGAATGGGGCAGAGAACCTGTCAGAATGCACTTCAAACAATTCAATGTCTTAAGGCAAACATAAGGATTAAAATATTTATAACAGGGTCTAAGAAGCAGTAAATAATTGCATTCTGCACCTATATGTAGATGTTGTTGAGCATATATTTGCTGATTTTAAAGGTCCCACGTCATTTCTCATTTTCACAAAGGTAGTCAGTTTCAAGCCCCACATGAAAGGAAAACATATCAGCAGTTTCTAATATGTTTGTGTCCCCAGATAGCAGTGTGTAAAATATTTCCACAAGAGGTACATTGCTGCGCAAACAACTGTACAATCCGACAATGAATAGGATCTAAATCTTTTCCAGCAAAACGTTTTACGAGGTCAAACTGTTCTCCGCCTCATTCGATCACCAAATAACCCAGCGAGGTTGACGTGCGAGATATTGAGGCCTTAAACAGAGACAGAGTGCCAAAGGGTGACCAGTCATAGCTTGGAAAAGACGTACGGTGCATTTCAATATTTAATCAATAATGGCGTCTTCCTGACCTAAACAGAGAAGGTATGGAACCTTCCCCAAAACTCTTCGGGAAACTGCAGGGCTGAAAATATCTGCACATGCCTCGACTCTTCTGAACATCAATGAAATGTTTGAGGAAAACAAAAAAAAGCGACTATTGCAAGAGAACTTATTGTATATATTTTACAAAGGCATTTCTTTGTCACTTTTCTGCTCTTCTCTCTCAATCAATCACAAAAACGGCCACCCACAAACCATAAATATGAACCCTTTCAAACACTTAGGTTTAATTATGCCCTGCCTATATTAAGGCTCAACCCATTTCAAAATTCCCCATCAATCCAAAAGCTATTCCTTTCCATTGCTGTTTATCTCCGTCCTGTTTAAAACATCATAGCAGTCAGTTGCCCTTATTGTCAAACATACCAATCTGAGACTGTTTGAATTACTGAGTGAGGGATATTCTTCTTGCCAGCTCCTGTCCCCTCCAGGCACAGCAGAGAAGTATTATAGGGCAGTCCTTACCTTGGGAATTAGCCTGCAAGACCCCTATGCTGTCATCAAACTGCATAGATTTGATGTTGAGTGACGCCAAGATGCATTCTTTGTCCTGCAGCGAACAATCGTCGATATTGTTCTGATTGGCTGATAGAATAACACACATGTCGCAGAGGTTGATGTTGACAGCTCTTAAATCAGCTCGACATAATGGCGTACCCTTCAGCGAATAAAAAATAGAAAAACAAATTAAAGATCAAGACTGCAGCTATGGGACAATACTTAACAAGTAGTCTTTTATTCTCCAACATTAAACCAATGTAACTATGTGCTGGGGAATTGGAGATGTGCACTTATCTGAAAGGGTAGATGGTGCTGATGGCAACTCTCCGGTTCATTGTTTATACTCAGTGAAGCCATTAAAAGCAAATAAGAGACAGGCTCATTGCCAGCTTTCCACATCTGAGTCATTGATGCCAAGTCAATAACTGTAAGCAATCTTTTCTAACTGGCAAACACTGGCATTCAGAATGCGTGAACTAAATGCCAGGCTGCTCATCATTGCAACAAAATGTCAAATAGCCACTTGCGGCATCCGGATGTCCATGAAACTATGGGTGAAGAAAGTAAAGGAGCCTAAACAATGGCAGTTATTTGCAGACACCTGCTCTTGCTAGTGTATCAGCACTATGGGAGAGGCTATATTATCGGAATTGTACTTCTGTTGGGAATTACAACTGTTTCAAAAGTAAATTCCCCAAATCAAGGAAAACATTCCTGTCATCATGTTTTAAATTGTATTGAATTAGCACCCATATGCATATTTTGTGACTATTGTATATTTGATTACCTGGTGGATACAGGAACACCAATATCTTGGTGTGATTTTGCGAGAACAACTTTGTTCTTGGTCCCAGGGACCCACTGGGATAAGGAATAAGGGGGACCTGCCGACATGATGCCTTTTAATTTTTGTCTTGGGTCCATGTTAGTCTATGAATAAATCATATACTGGCCCCACTTAGTATGCATAATCACAAATGCCTAGCGCCCTTCTGGTGGTGGTCTGTTTTTTTCCTTCTCATTGAGTGTTTTGGCACTGGAAACATTGTGCTGAATGAACATCAAATATTTGGCCATCATTTGCTTGATATTTCTCAAGTTTCAACTGATGTCTGAGCATCAATTGTTCACCATCCCATGTATACTTGCTTTGGAGAGGTTATTAGGACTCCTTTTTGCATGGAAGGATGGGATGCACTATTTTGCAGCCAGCAGAAAAGCTGTGCAATTAGTGGCCCTCACCTTCTATGGGATCAGTGATCAGTGGTCTGGGCCTTCTGAAATAATGAGACTAATTGGTATGGTCTTCGGTCATCCTGAACAGTCCAATCGTAGAATCCCTACAGTGCAGACAGAGGCCATTTGGTTCATTGAGTCTGCACTGACTCTCTGACAGAGCATCTTGCCCAGGTCCATCTCACACCCTATCCCTGTAACCCCACACATTTACCCCGCTAATTCCCCTAATCCACACACCTTTGGACGCTGAAGGGCAATTTAGCATGGCCAATCCACCTAACCTGCACAGCTTGGACTATGAGAGGAAACTGGAGCACCCGGAGGAAACCCATGCAGACACAGGGAGAATGTGCAAACTCCACACAGACAGTGACCCAAGCCTGGAATTGAACTCCCTGGCGCTGTGAGACAACTGTGGTAACCACAGTGCCACTGTGCCACCGCATGCAGCGGCTGGACCAGGACATAAATAGCAGAGGTGCTCTGTTGGCTATGACTTCTTTGGCAACAATCGCCCCTGCTGCAAGGTGGCTTCAGAATATCTATACATGATGTACTATGATAACTTATCAATTTTAGTTTGGCAGCAGCAATCAGTCCCGTGCTATGTACCAGTAGAAACATAAGAACAGAAACATTGTGATACTGTTGCTCCTTAATCATTGCTGGGTGAAAATCCTGGAAAGGCTGATCTAACATCATGTATTATTGTCGGCTATTGAAGGTGGAGGCAACTGTGAACTGGGAGATGTTTTACTAAACTGGTTAGGTAAAAGCACATAATATGAAGAGCTAAGAAAATGGAACTTGTTTGAGGCATGGCAGCAAGCCAACAAAACCTGCCACAAAAGCCCAAGAACTCAAAGACAGTGGGGTCCTTGTAGTAGTGTTCAAAAGATAAGAAACAGAAGCAGGAGTGGGCCATTCAGCTCATTAAGCATGCTCTACCATTGAATAAGACCAGGACTGATCCAATTGTGGCTTCAGCACCACTTTCTTGCCTGTCCCCCATAAACCTGGACTCCCTCATCAATCAGAAATATTCAGCCTTGAATATATTCAATGATCAATCTTCCACTGCTTTCTACGGAAGAGAAGACTGACAATCTTCCAAGAAAAAATTCCTTATCATCTCCATTTAAAATGCAAGACTCTTGGGCTGCATTTTACTTGGGATGGACTGCTTGTCCCCCGAGAAGGAATGTTGGCCAGAGGCCACCATGACCAGAACAAGCTAACCCCGCAGCCATAGCACGCTGTGGGTGGCCTACATTGGTTGAGTGGGATTCCCGCCCTTTAGTGAAAGTCTGACCCTCAGTAGCTGATGGTTAATCTGATTGGCTGATAGTTCCAACAGTGCCAAAGATCAGTGGTAAGCACTGCTGGAACTGCAGGAAGGAGGACAAAGATGATCATGGCTATCCCAGAATGGTGATTTCCGGGGTTTCAGGGTGGGGAGGCATCCTGGAGCCCAGGGAGGAGTGGAGGGCTGGGTTTTGGAGGCCGTGTGGCGCAGAAGCCAGGGGTTGACATCTTCAAGCGGGTGTCCTCAATGTGCAGAGTGGATCCCTTGAATGAGGTTCCCCCTTATCTTCCCAATCCTATTCATGTAGGCCATAAAAAGGGTTTGCCCACTTCAGTCCACCTGTCTATGTCAGCCTCATTGTTACATGGATAGCATATTATCCAGGTCAATAGGCTTGCTAACAAGCCTAACTGGACTTTTATTATTTATTTACATATGGTAGACGGGCTACCAATTTAAGCACCCACCCACCTTATTATGGCGCTATCTGCTCAGGGTCGCGCCATAAAACATGTCAGCAGGGACACATAAAATCCAGTCCCTATTCATTAAACTGTGTTCCCTAGTTCTACATTCCCCCGAGAGGGGAAATATCCACTGACCCCTCAGAATCTTAGATGTTTTAATAAGATCGTCTCTCATTGTTCTGAACTCCAATGAGTGTAGGCCCAACCTGCTCAGCCCTTCCTCTTGAGACAACCACTCTTCCTCATGTTCTTTTACTGTTTTGCCCAGTGTAACCACTCATGCTTTCATTCAATGAATTTTCAACAAAATGGTGAAATCCATTGCTGAATTAAGCAGAAACCAAGGCAGACACGTCCTTCCGTGTAAATGGGCACAATGCAGTCAAGTGAAGACATACATTCAAGTGTTTACACGACCACAGGTACTGGAAGTGACTTCTGACCCTGGATTTGAGGCTGAATCAGAGCGCTCAAACCGTTTTAAGGTATTAGTTCCTTCCTTTGCCGGCTCCGTGGTATCCCAGAATTCGGAATTTGGTAGCACTCACCGGCAATATCGATACTTTGGGGAAGTTGTGAAGTGTCTCCCATTCTCTCGTTAGGTATTCCAGCGTCCCAACAAAAACAATGTGCTTCAGTTCATGATAATGGAAATTGCTGGCTCGTAAAGGCATCACTAAGTTGCGTAAACCAACCAAAGCAGAGTTCAGATCCCCAAATATACACACGACCACATGGCCACTTAAAACCGTCATGGCAGCTTCACTCCGCGTCTAGGAAACAGAGATCTCTATTAATGACAAACAGACAAGCTCATTCAGGTGTGTAAAAATTAATCACAAAAGAATTAAATGCCAGCACGTCTGTGCCAGACCTGGGCTTTACTCGTTGAAAATGTAAGGGGCTGCTTATTTTACTTTTATTGTATCCTACACATATTTTTTGAAATAGATACTCGTAAGCAAGGGTAGCTGCCCTGTGTTTCCTTCCTGATTGCCCCATTCTATCCACGTGACTGCTAAGACCTTTGATCAAGTAAATAAGCAAACATTGTTTCCACTAACAGGAGGGCTGGTAAGCAGAGGACACACATTTAAGGTAATTGGCAAACCAATGGGCGAGATAAGGTTAATGTTTCCCCTAAATCATGATGATTTGGAACACATGAAGAACAATGGAAGAATATCATTGATTGAATACCAACTCCCAAAGGGGAATAGAATCATAGAATCCCTACAGTGCAGAAAGAGGCCATTTGGCCCATCGAGTCTGCGCCTACAACAATCCCACCCAGGTCATATTCCATAACCCCATGTATTTACCCTAGCTAATCCCCCGACACTAGGGGGCAATTTAGCATTGCCAATCCACCTAACCCGCACATCTTTGGACTGTGGAAGGAAACCAGAGCACCCGGAGGAAATTCACGCAGACACGGGGAGAACGTGCAGACTCCACACAGACAGTGACCCAAGCTGGGAATCAAACGTGGGCAGCACAGCGGTTAGCACTGCTGCCTCACAGCTCCAGGGACCTGGGTTCGATTCCCGGCTTGGGTCACTGTCTGTGTGGAGTTTGCACATTCTTCTCGTGTCTGCGCGAGTTTCCTCCGGGTGCTCCGGTTTCCTCCCACAGTCCAAAGATGTACAGGTTAGGTTGATTGGCCATGCTAAAATTGCCCTTTAGTGTCCTGAGATGCATAGGTTAGAGGGATTAGCGGGTAAATATGTAGGGATATGGGGGTAGGGTCTGGGTGGGATTGTTGTAGGTGCAGACTCGATGGGCCAAATGGCCTCTTTCTGCACTGTAGGGTTTCTATGATTCTAACCTGGGTCCCTGTTGCTGTGAGGCAGCAGTGCTAACCACTGTGCCACCGTGCCAAATACTTAAAGATGAAAGATGGCAGGGGTAAGGAGAAAGAGCAGAAGAGTGGGACTAACTGGATGGCTCTTTTAAAGAACTGGCACAGGCAAGATGGGCCAAATGGCCTCCTTTCATGCTTCAAATTTCTATAATTCTAAGCAACTGAAACTTGAGTAGGTGCTGAGAGAGAAAAATGGCTTCAAACTCAGTTATACCGACAGTAAAACAGGACAGCAACCGGATGGGTACAGCTTGCAGTATTTCAGAGAGATAAACCTGTTAGCAATTCCTTATTATTTAACTCTTTACACTGCTAAGTGTCCTTCACGGACTTCAGAATCCACTTCCTTCTGTCATATGGTATCATCTGCAAAGCCGATTTGCTATTCATTTCCAAAGATGAACGTAGTTAAATTGGAGAGACGCACGGAGCTGTATTCCTGTTAATTGACAGTGCATTTTCGGACAGACTGAAAATTTCTAAAATGAGACAGAAATACCAACACAGCTACCACAGGGTTAATCCGATCACATAAACCTGATAAAAGCAAATAGCAGCATTCACATCAACCTGATCCTGCCAGGTCCATTTTATCAGCTTGTTGTCCTAATGAAAACAGTGAAAGTTCTTCATTCTGAAATTAATTAACATCTGTAAACTTCAATTGTCAGAAAGATAAGTCCAGGTCTTCTGCGCTTGAGGCAGGAGCTGTTCCAATCTGGACAGTGTTGTGGAAATGAGGCATATACGAGAATGGCTGAGTTCAAACCGGAATACCTTCAGGTATTTAAGCATTGGGAGTTTTGCAAAAGCGGGTTAAATACAAGTTTCGACTCCAGGCTGGTGTGAAATTCATTACAGGGTGTGAGCAATAGCACAGACAAAACTTCTTCTCCAGCTCTTGCATCCTGTCATCCATGTTCTGCATCACGGGGACTTGGAGCTGGTTGCATGGATTTGATGCACCAAAAACTGTCTTATTGACCACACTTCAGCTGTCACTGAATTTGGGAAGACAATCATTTCTTTCATTACATAAGGACATAGGAAGGGAGGACTTAGAAGCCATTCGATCCTTTGAACCTGCTCTGCCATTCAATGAGATTATGGCTGATCTGGTTGTGGTCTCACATGCTCTTTCCTGTCAGCACCTCCAAAACCCTCGACTCCCTCCTCCATCAAAAATGCTAACTCACTCTTAAATAAATTCAATGACCCAGCCTCCACTGCTTTCCGGAGAAGAGAATTCCAGATAAAAAATTACCCTCAGAGAAAATAACTTTCCTCTATCTTAAACAGGAGACCTCTTATTCCTAAAATATGTCCCCTAGTTCTAGTCTCTCCAACATGAGGAAACCTCCTCCTGGTATCCATTCTATCAAGTTCTCTTAGGATTGAATCTGTTTTAGTAAGATCACCTCTCATTCTTCTAAACTCTGATGGGGGTTGTCAGCCCAACCTGTTTAACCTTTCTTCCTATGATAAGCCCCTTATCTCGGGAATGAGTTAAGGGATCACTCGGCCTATACAGAGCCACAGGTCTGAATAGCTATTGTTGGACGTGAGCTAAAAGAAAAGTGGCAGAGCATGAAGAAAAGAAAGGGGCATGTCCTCTCTCTGTCCGACCCCAAAAATCTAAGTAGGATAAAATAACCGTGGGATTCCATCCTGATTAAAAGGATTTTCAATATGTTGCCTAATTTGAGACACTCTCTTATTCTGGGATGCCAACTTCCAGCACTCTGAGCCAACTCTCTGTTAGTCTGGCTGATTTTACAGTGCAAAAAGAGGTCAACCAAAGGCAAGGTTCTCTCACCATCAACCTATACATTCTTTGATTCTATTATCTTATTGTTCAGCCCTTGTTCCATTTAGTTACTGAGAAAAATACTTTAAACCTGGAATAGTTATACAACAATGGTAATAGCAGGGAGCAGCAGAATGTCAGAAAGCCTTGGGCTCAGAGCTTTCCAACCTAGGCTGGCTAAAGGAATATCTCGTGGTATGCAGGCAACAGAACTGTAAGTGCAAATTATGTTTTGGCTCCCTTTGATTTTTTTTTTAAAAGCGTGTTTGACAGGGTAGATACCGAGAAGCGGTTTCTTCTCAAACTAGGGGTCAAATTCTCATGATAAGGGGGTGGGCAATTAAAGACTGAGATTAGGAAAAATGTCTTCAAAGGATTGTGAATCTTTGGTCTTCTCTATCCCAGAGGGCTGTGAACACTCAGTTGTCGAATATATTCATGATGGAGATTGATGGAGTTTTGGACACCAATGGAATAGAGATATGGTGATAGGGTGGGAAAGTGGATTTGAGATAGAAAATCAGCCCTGATTGTACCAATGGTGAACCAGGCTTGAGGGGCCACCTTGCTTATTCCTGGTCCTATTTCAGGGTAAGCAGTCTCACAACACCAGGTTAAAGTCCAACTTTAACCTGGTGTTGTGAGACTGCTTACTGTGCTTACCCCTGTCCAACGCCGGCATCTCCACATCATGACTATTTCAGGGAGCAGTCACTCCACTTCTCAGCAATCATAGTGTTTTAATTTAAATGTAGCTTAACTTAGATAGCGTGAATGTGCAACACATTTATTAAAGTGTAACTTCCTTTTTGCAAAATTGTCAATTATGCGGCGCTTGTAATGATTTTGCCTGGTAACCTATGAATAAAGTAACCTGTTCTGATTATTCTCTTCTCCATCGCGCCCAACAATCAGCGCCGGAATTCTACCGCCCTGCCCGCCATGGAATCGGAGCGGGCGAGGGGTGGACAACGGAAATGTCCGTTGACCTCGGGCGGGAATTTCCGGTCTTGCGCGAGCGAGAGAACACTAACACTTAGACACACTGGTGTTCGGTACAAAAAAGTTCACCGACTCCTTCAGTTCATTCCCGTAAGTCCTTTTAATTCAACTGATTGACCAATCTCTAGGAGGAAAGCCTCCAAAACTCTGGCTAACAGAGAGAGACAAGCAAACTCCAGGTTCATTCCCTTACCCGGGTTACGTCAGGCAACAGCGGATAAAATACAAATTTATAGTTGCATCTCTGGGCCAAGGAAGGAAAAAGAATGGCCTATTTCAGTTTAAATGGTTAATCCCTCCACTAAAGGAGCAGGCGAAAAAATGTCATATGAGCACACTGGCCATTTCCCCATTGGCAATACCGACAGTCATTTCTGGCCTGATTTTTACTCACAAAATACGAGTGCGGAGGCAACATGATCAGGGTTGTAACAGTCCCCTGATCAAACAGCCCACTGATATTCATTGTCCAAGCTCAGTGACATAACCATCTATGTCAGTTACTGCAATTGCAGAATGATCCACTGAATGCAGCCCAACAAACCATTGCCTTTGGAGAGAAGGGGAGAGAAAGAAAATCACAAGCATTTTGAATGACAAGCAATTGTGATAACAAAAGTCCATAGATTAATACAAATAAAGAACAGAATTGCGACCCTATTCACTACAAAGCTATAATTTCCTTCTTACTTTGTCCTATTTGGCAAAGTGTAATCAAAAAATCATTTTTAAAACAATTTGTGATAGATTACATGTTTTACAATGAATAAAAGATCAGTGCTCAAAGGGACAGCAGAAATCCAATAAGGTGATTAATGGTTGGATATCAACAATACCACAGCAGGGAACAGCTTGCTACCATAGTTCAGCTCATGGCACCCATGCCATTCTGTTTATATCAAACTATTTTCAGGCTACATTACCTTCAATGATGCCACGCATCACCTGAATTGGTGGTAAGTTCCCCAATATTAATACTTTCCTATTGACAATTTGAATAAACGATTTATCTTTTTAGAATTATTATTCATTTGTCCCTCTGTCGATATTCATGATGATGTAACATTGGTGCATCAATGAATAGCCGATTACTGAACATTGCCAACGGTATCCGTAACATTTAGATCATCGATCTATGATTCATAGAATTATAGAATCCCTACAGAGCAAAAAGAGGCCAAGGAGCCTATTGAGTCTGTACTGACTCTCTGAAAAAGCATCTTACCCAGGCCCACCCCGCACCTCGTAATTCCCCTAACCTACACAGTTTTGGACACGAGGGGGCAATTTAGCACGGTCAATCTACCTAACCTGCAAATCTTTGGACCATGGGAGGAAACCGAGGAGAATGTGCAAACTCCACACTTCACTCAAGGCCGGCATTGAACCCAGGTCCCTGGTGAATGAGGCGGTAATGCTAATCACTGTGCCATTGTGCTACCCTTATGCATTGATGAAGACCAATAGGCCAAGGCATTCTCTATTGTGCAATGGATCCATACACATCAAGTTGGTCACAAGTACAAATCTCTGGCCCACACCAAGTTTGCTGATCTCGGTTATAGTTGTGGTAAAGAGATAATTCCCTGTGTGTGTTTAGGAATAAGCTCATCTGGTGACACCCAACAGCTGGAAAACATGTGGATGTTAAGTGTGAAGAAGACAGAATGATTCTCTTAAATCTGAATGTATCTCCAATGCTAGCTAATGAATAGGCACTTGGATGAGGTGCTAAAGAACTCCGCATGGCCATCAAGCTGTGCCACAGTGCAAGCCAATAATTCAGAGAGAAAGATATTGATATACAAATGATAGCTCGACACATATGACAGCACAATGGAGCCTGCTCGGGGGTTTGTAAACCAATTCAGGTGTGTCTGACCTACCAGGACCTCCACTACACCAACTCCAAATACCCCTGACTAATTGCTGACCCCCTGACTGCCCACCCCGAGCAGCAGGCTGCCCTTGACTGACAGCAGGCCCCAAGCAGCCTGCCCTGACTTTCTTTTTCATTCATGGGATGTGGGCATCACTGGCTGGCCAGCATTTATTGCCCATCCCTAGTTGCCCTTGAAACTGAGTGGCTTACTAGGTCATTTCAGAGCACAGTTAAGAGTCAATAACATTGCTGTGGCTCTGGAGTCACCTGTCGGCCAGGCCAGATAAGGATGGCAGATCTCCTTCCCTAAAGGACATTAGTGAACCAGATGGGTTTTTCTGACAATCGACAATGGTTTCATGGTCATCAGTAGATTCTTAATCCAGATTTTTTAAAAATTGAAATCAAATTCCATCATCTGCTGTGGCGGATTTGAACCTGGGTCCCCAGAATATTAGCTGAGTTATTGGATTAATAGTCTAGCGATAATACCACTAGGCCATCGCCTCCCCAGACTGACCGCTGATGCCCTGCAGCAGCCTGTCCTTGTGGGAATGCTCCGTGATCACCATCCTCAACGGTGCTGATTTTTCCCAGCATTTTCTGCATGGAAATTTCAAGCCAAGTCAAAAAAATTGGGCTATTGTCTACGATAGACAGAAGATCATTGGGCGGAACTCTACCTCCTCACTTGCCACGGGCGAGGGTCCGACAACGGAATTCTCCATTGACCCCGGGCGGGAATTTCCGGTCTCGCCCGAGCAAGGCTGTAAAATCCCACCCATTGGCTGGAATTGTGTCACTTCCCGAAAGATGTGCTGTGGTGTCCAGAGTGAAATTTTTACCCAAACGAGCTTTGTGCTGTTTTGACATGCTGAATCATAGGGAGAGGAAAAATGAAGCCAATTGTTCCACTGGCATTCCTGTATCAGTTTGATTTCAAAGATTTCAGTGCTATTCTTATGCTTATAATTTTCCTTTCGCAAATTTAAATAATATAACTACTTTCACTGCTGCAAAAAATACTAAAAAAACGTGTGGAGATAGACGGTGCCTTTTCTCAGTTTTCTCCTGTGCTGAAAATCATTCGACTGTTCCGGAATAAGGAGAAAGCCATAAGGGGCACTTGGAACAGAGAAGTACTGGAACGGAATGATAACATAACTGCAAGAATTCATTATTCACAGATGAGAACACATCAGTGTTATAAAGTGTGTCACGGCTGACAGTGAGACAGAATAAAAATCTCCACTTGTGAGGCCGCTCAGAGCTCACTCGTGGTTTCACCACTTGCGAGGTGGGTTCACACGTTGAGACATTTATCACATCACATGGCTGGCCGAGATCCTAGGTATCTGCTCGGATATGCTAGGGGGTGAAAGTGCACTGGGTACACGACTACCCTGTGACTGTTGCTCTTTCTCCGCGTCAGGACTGCCTGTCAAACAGGCTCTGAAGCTGGTCTCTGTGAAGAAATCAGATCTCCAGCAGAGACTGTGCAGGTTAGCATGTATTCAAAGCAGGACTGCCACATTACTGCAAATCAGCACAGTGATTTTACAAATGAGAAGTGGCATTTATGCAATCAATGAATGCAGCATCATTTTGAGGACCGGCTGCTGATAGACAACCAGGCATCTAAATGCAGAAATACACACCTCTGATTGTTGGCCTGATTGCAATTAAATAGAAAATATGCAGTTCTAATTCTATTTGCATGGTTGAAATATTTCAGGGGCTGTCTATAACTAGCTGAACCCTATTAATATCAGGCTAAATGACCCATGCCCATGTTGTTTCAGTGTCTCAAACTGAGCACGGTCAGCATCGTTCGCAAGACGTGAACTTGTTCCCAATGAAGCAGAGTCTGATTCATCACACTGATAAGTCAGTTAAAATCAGCAAACAATAGGTTTGATCAGGTGACAGTGGATCTTAATGAGGGTCAGGGCTGTTGGTGGCAGTTTATAAAACAACATGTCACTTTTGCTCTTTGAAGACATTGAAAAGCACAGCGTATATGGTCGTCAGATCCCACTAAATGAAATGTCGGTTACAAGTAATTGAAGAGTCGTGTCACCTTGCGCCATCCAAGGTCACTGCCAGTTTGTGATACCCACCAGAATGACCTTCTCCATTTCTTTGGCTGGACACCAGTGAAACATCCCAGTGGAATCATATTTCTTCACGCTGGCGTCCATTTCCTCTATCTGATCATTTCCTGGAATTGACAAGGGGTCATGCCTGCAGAGACAAGGGAATCAAGGCAAAGAGTTGTCTATCAGCCTGACACCTCACTCAATCTGCTTTGACCAGTTGACACGTTACTGCTGGCCAGGAACACATTTAGTGAACGCGAGTGGTTTAATTTACAAGCAATCGCATTACTGCAGTACTTACTCTAGCCAGCCACACCCTCCCCGCCACCCGCACCCCCCCGAAAAAAAAACCTGATCAAAAGGCAGACATTAACTGCTGCAATGAGGTGAAATAGATAGAGACAGAGCTTCACGCTGGCTGAGTGGCATGAAGATGAAAAGCCAATTACAGGCTTTTACCGCATACAACTTCCGATGCTGTTCTCTGTGCAATAAAAGCTTTAACAGGGTACACTTGATATATTTTAGCAATTTTACCCCCATCATATTTTGCTTTTTTGAAAACTGGAAGCCATTAAAGTTTCAGAGGATGTCAGCTCGGAGCAGATTGATTAATTTACATCTACATTGCGAGCAGATGATTTTTCTCCAGAAGAACACTGAGTATAAAAGTGGTCCTCAGCAGCTGCCACCTGGCCATCAACGCCTGCACTTCTAACATTTCACTGCATTCTGCACATCCATCATTCACTAGCAGCTGTCATCCCAAGTCTCTGTCTTGAATAGTCAGCAATAGAGCTTTAAAAATCCCTTTTCATTCTGACCTTAGCTGAAACTCTACCAGAATTCCCATTACTTCAAATTCCATCTCTTAAGGGGTAATTACACCTGCGACATACCTTTTTTCAACCTACATAAGTTGCACTTAAGACAAAATTTTCAATGCACACAGCAACCCTGCTCAGACACTTGAAACGAGATTATTTTCAATTCTAAAGCTGTCAATTTTATAATTCTGCCGCTATATTTATTAGTAAATGAAACATTGGACAAAGGATAGAATATATATTTGCACGTGTGCAAGTGGACTTCAACAATTCTGTCTCTTAAACGTGGTGAGGATTCAATAAATGCAAAAAGGGCTAGCTGTTTAACCCTTTCACCTGGAGAGGTTCACACTGTGAGTCCTTTATTGACCCTGGAGTTGTTGTGTGTAATGTACTGTTTGTACCGCAGACCTCTCTTGTGTAATGCAGTGTTCAGTGCTGATAGCTCCCCAGTGTAATGCGATGCTTCATATAGTCTGAGGTGAGCATTGTAGACATTCGAGAACATTTACTACATGGAATTAATTAGACAGAGGGTGAAAGTACCTTTGCAGAACTACAGGGTTGAGACTGTCCATCCATCATAGCTTCAATGGGTTAAAAGTGAAAGCTCAGAGTTAAATTTCAGTTGCTCTGTGTGGATTTAAATTAACCTGCTTTGAAAGTGCAACTTACTAATTTTTAAAAAAAGCTTTATTCTGGCTCTGTTTAATTTTTGTACATTTTTGATGTATTTTTAGTGTCCCCTAATATAAATAGTTACTCACTAATGAATTTATCACTGAAAATAGTGTCCTGTAGCAAGGCAAGAATGTGTTGTCAAATCTGCTACAGGCAAGGGCCTGTTTGGAACATTGCATCCAACCATGCAGCTCAACGATGAGTAGAAATTGTGGGTAATGTACTATGAGTGCACACTAACCAAGCTGCCTCACAAGCAACAGCCAGAAGCAAAACCACAATCCTATCCAGTAATGTTGCTGGGGATAGATTTTCTGCAGATCCGACAAAATATTGCTTCTCGCTTGGCATTTCAGTCATGCCTGCTCGAAACCTCGCACGTTTATTTAATTTCCCCCCTCGTTTTCTGCATTCCACACTCTCAGTCCTTCACAATCATCATGACAAAACATTTGTCTATTAAAATGTTCGTCGCCGAGATGCATGCAGTCAGTGCAGGTGCTAATAACTGCGAAACCATTTAGTGATTTTACACCATGGCTGAATATTTCATGACGCTCTGTGTGTTTCACGATTTAGTCAATGGACCTCTGTCACTTCAATCTTTGCAGACTGCCTTGACTGGCGCAATAAAGCTCCGCCAAGATAGCTATCTTTCACCAACTGTCACTCATTGCAGCCTGTCAGTGGCAAACTCTTGTTGAACGCTACTACTCACAGGGAATAACTACGACATTTGTTACACCGTAATGCTCTGTTCTGATGGATTTGAACAAATGCGTTGTGATTAATAGACCCAACATTCACCGACTACAATTAGAAGCAAGTATCCGATGACCCTCTGAAATCCAACAGAATGGTATTAATTTCATGTAAAGAATGTCAGACTGGCACTCGTTAGAACTTGTTATACTGAAGGCTCAAACAGTTCTGTGCTTGGCGTTCAAGCTGCGTTTAGCAATTCCAATGTGATGCTGACTAGACAGCACTAGCAGGGGATGACTATTCTTGCTCAGTCCCTCTCCACCAGGCAATGAAAGCAGGCTGCTCTTTGAAATTTTCCATTCCCATCATGCAAACTGACAAAGGCATGCTTTTCAAAACCCACTTCCAAACTGTTGATCATTACTTATTTACTAAGGCCTTGAGGCATGTGTGCCTGCGAAAACCATATTTGATACAATACATACCAGCTTATTCACCCTTGTGCAATAAGCACCCCTTAGGCTGACTTAAACCGGCACTTAATATTGCCCATAAAACGTAGCTTGTAATTCCAAAATATGTAATATTTAAGGTATAATATTTCTGCAGGAAAAGGATTTCTGAAGGGTTCGGTGACTCTGTGTTCAGTAATTCTCTGTTTTGCTGTGGGCTATGAGTTAAAAAAACTGCACCAAGCATAGACGACCTGTCATTTCACTACCCAAGGGCCACTAATATAAAGGAGTACCCTACAGCAGCAAAACTTCGGCACAGCTTTGAAGCATACGAGAACAGCAGAACTTGCTCCCTAGAATTATTACTGCATGCAGATCAAAAGAGCCAATGCATATTTTACATGGTAAACAGGGACCCTCTGCTCATCTGTGAAATGTTTGGAGTTTCTGTAAACCTGAAGCAATCTTCATGTAATATCGTTTCATATGCTAAGTGGATGAAGCTGTTTACTTGTCTAACATTGTACGCACTTTAATCCCTGACACAGGAGCCGCACAGTATCCATCACAGCCCTTCTTCTACCTTACCCCCACCAATTATTAGCTTCTTTTTCCTTCCTCTAAGTCAAAATCAATTAATGCCAAATTAATACAAATGGACAAGATAAAAGGAATGTAGAAAATTTGGGTTCATTTTTCATTGCGCCGCCATATCTCACATATGGCCGAAAGTACAGAAAACAGGACTCGAAGGGCTTCGCGCAAACGGTGAATAGCCTGAGGCAGAGTAACCGTATGAGTCTCTCTGATTGGTTACCGCTGTCATTAGTGCCATTGCTGTTTAAGAAGTACATGCGGACAGGCTGAGGTGACAGCTGAGACTTTAAAGGCTGCGTTTTCTCTAACAGCTTTTCCTACCCTCTTTCATGACAGAAATATTTCAACTCTATCATTAACTGCTGACAGGCTGACAGAATAAATACTTCAGCCTTTAAGGATTTCTCTCTTGCTCGCTCACTCGCGCTCTCTCTCTTTCTCTCTCTCTCTTTAGACACAAGAGTTCTTTAAGCTGTCTTACCTCATCAGTTTGGGTGAACTGTTGGGTGAATTTCGCATACCTCCATTTCGCTGCTTCTTTTTGGGTGACAGAGCTGATGGGTTTTCATCTTGAACTGCAAACATATGGAAGATGGGAGATTAGGAGCCATTTTAAGTCTGATATGATATGAAAATGAAATATTAAAAAATATATATAAAACAGAAAGTGACTCATTATGAAAGTTAAAGGTCCCCATTACAGGCAACTAACAAGATTTGAGAATAGGAGGATAACGTAGGGAAAACACAATCAGAATGAGTTTAAAACCCTAGCTATCACAACTAGGGTTATGTATTATTCAGTATTATTCAGACTACGGTGCTGTAAGGACAGTGAAACAGATAATTAAAGGAAAATTCAAATCAATACACATAGAAACAAAAAGAAGAGGAAGCTGAGTAGAAGCAGCCTAAATTTGGGTGGTCAGGAACACAAGGCATCACTGACCACTCCAAAAATACAAGTAAACCACACTTGGTATAGATTTAAATATACGTGATGTGCTGTAGTAATTTATTAAAAAATAAATCAAACCACTCGGGTTAAAGACGGTGTCATCCCGAGCGTGCAGTTTTCACAAATGGGTGCCTGTGTTCAATCAGCAGTGGCCAAAGGAACTACACATGTATAACTTGCAGGGCTGGGCAAAGCATACAAGGTGACAGAAAATACTGCAGGGTGCGTCCCTCTGCCTTTCAAACCAGGGCTGTTAAAAAAGGTAGACAAAGTTTAACTAAAGTATTTAATTCATTAATCCATTGTGGACTATTAATTGTTAGACCACTTAAACAGTATGTTACTACTCCGAAAATGTTAAAACCCACACAACGCTGTGCCTTGCTTGTCATTCTGTTCATGGGGATTTAAATGCATTTAGGCAAATAGCATATTTTCAGTTACTCTAACATCATCTGACACCTTATTTACATATTTATTGAATCACTGGAATTCAATTGGAATTGTTAAAATAGGTACAGAGTTAGCACGTTGCTGTGCTCTGTACAACCTGTAGTTTAGTTCTGTTAGGGTCAGAACTAATGTTTTATATGCACATTGGGTTATGGTGTGAATTCAGTGACTCACATGCAAGGACTATAAATCGGATTATCGACAATGGAAACCTGCAACCGATGTGGAATTTTGTAGAATGACAGGTCAGGAAAGAGCGTGTGGATCAAAGGTATGGAAGAGGAATGAAAAGATAGAGGAACTTAAGAGGTTGCTTCCAATGATTGGAGTCACAGAGTACAGGAAATAAGGTGCCATGGGAAATTGTGGCACAACATTATGGTTTTAGGGTTTGCTGCATGTGCCTTTCCATTTATCATCGGCTAGATGCCATTAACCCTTTCAGTTTGTGCAGAATTACTGCACGGTATACAGCAGGAACACAGATGGAGCCCATGATAAAAATACTCCCCCAGCCTTCAATACTGAACCCAATGACAGCAGCAACAACAAAAGAAGATATTTCTCTCTAAAGTGCACATTGGAATAAATTGAGATATTGCAACTACTCCAATATTTTTGACAGAATTGAAAAAGGCTGCCAGAATCTACGGGAGAGCTCGATTTCATTGTGACTGTCAGACTCTGACGAACACATCAACCAGCATTCAACAACACTGTCTAGAACACAATTAGCAAGAGATTCTAGTATAATATGCTGCTTACAAAAAAAAACCCTTGCCAAGGGTTCTGGAGGGCTGCAGCAGTGACGACAGTGTGAGTTGGAAAGAAAATAATTCATGGGCTGTTAAATCAGGGTGGACTGAGATACTGGCTGATTTGAAACGCTAAAGAGCAGGGCTTTGGCTCAGAAATTTTCAAACATTTTCTGGAACATGTTTAGTCAGACTTCAAACTGTTATTACTGGCAAGTGATAAGATGACACAGTTCCACTCCCCCTACCCTAAGACAGTGATCCACAAAACCTGGAACAGCACACTCTTTACCTTTAAAGCTGTGATATATTACTGTGAAACCACAAAAGTATTTTCATTCCTCATTTGCAATGTAATTTTATAACTTGCTTGAACATACATTTCCTTACATTAAATCAGCATGGGCAGGTGGTTCTGAATAACGTAGATAGCCTTCATCTATTTGCGTTACTTATAAACATACAATGGTGTATGTGTACCTGTAGGTTCACAGAGTAATCTGTAGCTACTAATAATTCTGCATGATATATTGAAAAAAAAGACATAATCGCTGAAAAATAATTTCTGATCATATCTAAACAGCTGTTTGTTGGGTTTATGCATATTCAAATAATTTCTGCTTATTTTGAACTTAATTAAATTGTACTAAATCTATCCAAATCTCATAGCCTCCCAGCACTGGAAAATATGAGCTTTAAACTCTCAAGCTCTGAAACTGGCTGTTTTTATCAAGAAGGGTTCTTTGTGTGTATGTGTGTGTGCACTCTCTTTTATTTTGAAAGTTAATTGCATTTATTTGGGTTTGTTTAAATGCCGCAATGAAATGGAGACTTAGCGCACATCAGACAATAAAAGGATCACTTCTGGGTGGACTCCACTCTTGTCACCACTTGGCAGATTTTCTGTGTGCGCCTGTTTTTTTTAAGTACTGTTTGAAAGAAAGGAGGAAAAAAAAAGACACCCCAAACTATGCTGTCATGCACAGCTGTCAGCACTGGCTGCGGAATGTGACCAAGGGCACCCATGGAGGTCACTGAAAACAGAACGGATGGACTGGTATCTGTACTCCATAGGCAAGCTTAGTGCCTGATGTAACTTACAGTGGACAACACCTCCCTGTTCCCTTGTATTCAGCAGACACAGGCAACTGAGTGAAGGGTCACTGAGCAAGTAAACGTCCCCTTTGTTCCTGTTAACAAGCAGCATGGATCCTGCCTCTTCTGTAACAGGTGCAGGCTTTGGCAAAAACACGTGATTGTGGAATTGTGGGCTTTAAATGACTCACTTAGTAAACCCGCTTTAGCTT
This sequence comes from Mustelus asterias, assembly GCF_964213995.1. Lineage (NCBI taxonomy): Eukaryota > Metazoa > Chordata > Chondrichthyes > Carcharhiniformes > Triakidae > Mustelus > Mustelus asterias. The sequence continues at coordinate 13,995,977 of NC_135828.1, read as the reverse complement.
CATCCTTTACTGACAAGTATGAAAGAGGAGATACATTAAAAACAAATTTAAACTAAGCATCGGCATTGTCAGAAATTATTTTTGGTAGCATTTTACAACTTCTTTTCCCCTGTTCTGTTTAAAAAAATACTTAGATCAAATTTCACTGGCAAGCCTCGGCTGTCTAAAATATATAATCTGATGTTGCAGTGAGACAAATAGTCACCAGCCAATTGGGATGCAGAACTAATAATCTTCAATGAGATAAACAGTCAAACAAGATTTCACTGCACCTGTGCTTGTAGTTCATTATCTGGGATGCTGGCAAATCACTCAAAAGCAATCTGTATTAGTACAAATTGTACAGATAACACACTCGCTACCTTGTGACTGCGTTGCAGGGCTTTAGTGCTTATAATTGAATTGATGACAACTTACACACATGCTCCTTAAGCAATCTTTTAACAATCGGAACTATATGATGTATTCCATAATGCACATGGCATAAATGGTGTCAAACCAGAAACCAGCCAAAGAGCAGATTTCCTTAATTCTGGTGTTAAGATAATTTACCATTTAACGAGAGATCAAATCGTGCTTAAAAAGAAACCCAGGCATTTTCCCCCCTCCTCTCACTCACTTTGATATTCTCCTATTGTCTGCAAGTTTTTTCTCAGTCTCCCACGCTATGTTCCCATTGTACGGATGAGTTCTTCATGGGCCCCACAAAAGGTGATCGGAATCCATTCAATAATGGATATCCCAGCTGAAAGTTTCATGACCTTCATGCTAACTTTTAAAAACCTGCTATCCATTTGGGAAGTGCCCCGTCACTATTCACCACTTGGATCTCAGTGTGGCTAAGCTAGGGAATATATTGTGTGGGAAAAGCCAAGTTCCAAGTCCCATTTCCTCCAATTCTGTGCTGCAGCAAACTGAGGATTAAAGTGTTTTGCCACCAGGAAACTAGACCCATTTTCCTTAATTACTCACCAGTGCAACCTTCTCTTTTTCTAACTCCAGCTCCCATTCCTGCATTCTCAACGTGGAAAAGTTAACATTGTTTGCAGGATTGGGTAACTAGGCAGCAGCAAGGTTTCTCGTTGAAAATGAACCTAACTACGAGCTCTCTGGGTTGCACAATATCGTCCTGTGTCAGAATTGTGCTCAGCAATATCCGTGCTCCCCCCAATGGGCCCCCACCTTGAAAATAATAACCAGCACTGAGTAACGGACTCTGCAGTCTATACTTTGTGCTGACACTCATCAATACAAGCTCAACTTGTGAATGGGGGAGCAATAGAATCTACTGACCACAGTCGGAGAAACCCCACTGAAATTAAACTGCTCTCCTCTGATACTGGCATTATTGTTCACAGACCTAATTCTCGAGCTGAGGTTTCAAGAAGACCCCTCCCAAACTCCCAACCCCCTCTCCATCCTACCTCCCATCAAACACACAAGATAGCAAATGGCCAATGGCATTGAGAAGACTGAACAAAAGTAACTTCTAAAAGGAAAATGTGTCCGTCCATCAAATAATTTTAGCTGAAATTAATAAACGTTGACATCAATTACAGTTCGCTTGATGCCAAATCTGAAGGTGCACTTCCGACAAGTTCTGGCATAATAACAGGGACTGAGTGGAAATAATGTGTGACTCATGTATGCTTCATTAGTGTACACAGTAATTGTAATAAATAGTGTCCTGTGAACAATAGCAAATCATTTGGATTAATTTAATATTTGGAGAAGTGCTTGAGGGAGCGACAATAATGCAAATAAATATCTACAGAAAACGTATTTTGCCATATTTAATCACGAGCATCTCATCATGAATGACTTAAAATAATTATATCGCGCTATTTATCATTTCCCATTAATGTCTTTAACTTTGATAAGACACTGAAGATTGTTGAAAAAATTCAGATCAAATCCTGGAGTTCTGAACCAAACATCTGAACCCGAGGAAGTGTAATGTGTTTTAGATTTCTCCTGTTACTGCGTTAATTAGACAGGGTTAATTCATTTCATCTGGTCATTATTATAAATCTTATTGAACTGATTGTCAAGCATCAGAAAACGTCAGAATAACTTATTGAGATCGTTTCACTTTTAATATAAGCCAATGGCTTTTTTTTTGGAAAAACACTGCACTTCCACATTAATGAGGACACTGCCAGAAATCTTTGGACAACGGCAGCAAAAATCCCCAAACTAGCTTAGAGCAATCCGTGGAGGTTGATTCTAACGTCAGCTGCTGCTTAGATTCAAACCCCCGCACCGATAACTCCTGGATTCATCTGCGTGTTGTCAAACATATACAGCATTAGTTTGAGAATTCGCAGGGTGGCAGTTTTACTGAGGATCCAGAATGATCCAGACGGCTGCTGTCTATTTACGCGCGGCAAGGCAAATGATGTGCTTGCCGTGCATTTTTTTCTCAGTTATGCAATGACTGGTTAGCAATTGAAAAAGATAACATGAGAAAATATTCATACTTTTTTTTTATCAGCAACCATGTTCCCTCAGCCTCCTTATTTATATTTCCCAGCTTGCACAATTTTAGAGTTAAAGGTCTTTGTCTCATCAGCGATGAAGGGAAAGATGCAAAACATTGTCAGCGAATATCTCTGTGGGTACGGGCCAGCTACAATCTTTTAGACATTGTGCTTAGCATTTGTTGCAAATGGACTTATCTGTAAGTATGAAATCAGAACTGGTCGCACCCATTCAAATCAGATGCTATCCGTCAATTATATTCCTTTTGTAAAATCTAGAGGGTTAGCAATTTTAACACAAAGAGGCTTCAGAAAGGCATTTGCGGGAAATCTTTGATACTCTACTTAGGATCAAATGCAGCAGAATTTTCCTGTCGCCCGTGGGGAATAAATAGGAGGTAAGGAAATAAACAGCCTATTTACTCTAATGCCAAAGAACGCACGCCTGTGTGTGTGTGTGTGAGAGAGAGTGAGACACTGTGACACTGTATGTAATATATAATAAACACAGGGTTCTCTGATACCTTATTCCTTAAGTAGCAGCACCACCTGCTGTTTAATACATTCATCTAATCATCTGCACTATCTTCCACACTCCACCAACTATTGCTTTAATTTAAGTTTAAATGAAAAACAATTACCCGGCATTGTGGAACTGGTTACATTTAGACATGAGGTAGTGTACAATAGTGTTACTAAGTGAAACGGCTCCATTTAATTAGTTAATTTTTTTTAAAGCATAATTCTAAACCAAAAATTAGAGTGCACTGATTACTTGAGCAAAGAAAAGTGTCTAAAATATTCAACTATTTAATTACATTTATTTTCACAAGGATTGTTTCCTTTCTATGTATTTAATGCCCTATCCCTGGCCTTGTGAAATCTGAATGAAGCTTTCTAAATGATAATGTACATTAAAGGCAGTATCCATATTTGGGTCAGCTAATCTGTGCTCAAATAAATGCCATAGTCCATGTCACTGCACTTTTTAGTTTAACCACCACATTGTTGTTCCCACATTACAACGCAGAACAGCAAGAAACCACACTTAGCTTTTAATGTAGCAATAAAGAGGCACGTGCTATCAAAACAGCAAATAGACAGAAGACAGTAAATCCAATCTCGAGTCCCAATAATGTTCATGGAAACATCGGAATGCTGCCCTCTTCATGGTTTTAATGACACCATTATAAACACTTGCTCCACCTGCAGGATTGTGGCTTTCTCCCAGGTACCTGTGTAATTGTCTGGAGTCCATTTCAGCTTCATTCAAAGATCATTTTTAGAACCTTTAAGATTACGCTTCTTGTGTAATATGTTCAGAGGATGAGCAGACTGGAAATCAGGATGGAGTTTGGGAAGTGACAGAGGACGGCTCAGCAGGCATTTCAAATACGTCCAGCAATTATTTTTGATCAATGGGCAGAACAGCACTTCAAGACTTGCCACAAGCGGCAGCTCGAAGGAGCCAGAGCTTTGCTGACGTTGCTGGCATCTGCACTTGAAGCTTCGGCAGAAAGGAGCTGCTGATATAGATACTCTTCCTCGACATGTTTCACTTACAGTCTACCCCCCTCCGACCTCCCCAGTGCCTCTTTATAATTATCTGGGGAATAGCCGAATCGGAGCAACTAAGGAGGTCCCCGGTCTGATCCTCGGTTCGTGTTGTGTCAGGCAGGTGGGTGGGTGACCCAACCACCCCGGGTTAGAGAGGCACAAATTGGCTTTGCATTGTTGATAGGGACGCATGTTTAAACGTGGAGCTGGAAACATTTCTGTGATTGTTTCCCACTTGCATTCTCATACCCCCTGTCAAGATAAATAATAACCACTCAAACAAAACACCAGAGGGTGACCAGCATCTGTGTAACCATACCATGTTAGGAATCAAAACCGTAAAGAATTGGGGAGAAAAAATACTATCTAATTCAAAGGCCAGTACTTCAGCTAAAGAGCCCAGATATTTGACCCTATCTGTGTTGACTTAGGCACAAGCCAGTGACATAAATGAAGAGGCTTAAGATTCAAAAGATCAATATCAGCCATTTCATCTGAGCAAATCTTGATTATGGCTGATCCCAGTATCACTGAAGTCTAATTGACAAAGTGGCTGCAAAAAAAAGCAACTAAAATAGATAATCACTGCACTCCAACTAGAAGGATAAATCTAAAGGAATGGAAACAAACTGTAGACGGGCAAGGCAGGTGGGTTAAGGGGAGAACACGGGGAAAAATAAATCAAACGGGAGGCAAAAGGGACAGGGGTAAATTAATTGTTGACAAACCAATGACTTACTTGAGCTGATATATCCGTTATAGCCATATTTTGCTGAAGATAATGCAAAAAAATGACAGGTTAAAAGATGCAGAAAACAAGAATTATGTTTCATGAAAGGTCAATGCGAAGCACAGGGAAAAGAAATTCAATACAGGGGACCTTACGTTTTAAAATGTCAGGATTGGTAACGCACTCCACTCAGTGTCTCCCATACATGTTACCATTTGTATTGCTTCTCATGCTCATCTCTATATACAAATGAATTCCTAACCCAAGTGGTCACTGATGTATAGTGGGTGACATTCCCAACACCACCAAAGATGTGCTGAAAATGACAAGGCGTATATCCCGTAGCGGCCATTAGAGATCCTCGGGCCAATACAAAAATTCTATCACCGGGTTGGATACTGAGGAGAGATACCCAGGTGTATCAATCTCTATTAAGCTTGTTGCAAAGTTTAGTATGCAGTTCCACATCCCGCGCCACATTAATACCAACAGGAGAAGGGGGTATATGACGCTGGCCAGCAGGCATGGCACATTCTGAAGTCAAATCAAACTAGGCAGTTGCACCATGGCATTTCCATCATTTGCAGACTGAACCAGGGAGGATGCTGGGAAAATTCCTTCAAAGTAGAACATAGAGCAATGAAGGGATTGTGAAAAGGAAAAAAGTACATTGTTCAAGAAAGGAGTAAACCTCCACAGTGAAGCACCAGGCCAGAATTCTGATGGAAAATGAGTTCAATCCCAATTATCCCAAAGAAACTTAATGATACAAAACTGCAGTGCTGAATTGAGGAAGTAAAGGGATAAACTAATTGTTTGCAAACCGATGACTTACATGAACTGATATATCTGACAGCACCACAAGAGCTCTTTGCAATCTAAGTAGCTTTTGCTTTTCTGTGTGGTGTTCTACTCTGGAGATAATGCTAGCAGAAGAATTGCCTCACTAAAATTATTGAATTCAGTGCTGACAAGTGCGATTGCTGTCTGCATCTGGATAGCCTGGGCGGAACTCTGCTTCTAATGCAGGCTGACTTGAGGAAAGGAGCAGGAGCTGAAATTTGCTTTGAGCCTGCTCTGGGTGAAGGTTTGCGCTTCTCCATAAAAGCTTTTGTATTATTCACAAAAGGTCACTCTTTGGACTGAAGGCAGGAGTGTGACAGAAATGTTCCCGGGAAACAGTTCTTGTCCTGGCATCTGTCGCATGGAATAGTCCAGAGCGGAAGGGCTCCGAAAAATAACTGCTGAGCATCTGTCTTGCACAAAAAATGTTGCAAGAAGATTCTGCTGCCTGGTGGTAAGAAACTGTCAGGGTGAGTTTCATGACAACCAGCAACATTCAGAAAATGAAAATGCAAACATAATTTCCATGTCACCACATATAAACCCTCCACTGAATTCACAGCAGAAGATGCAGACAGCATCATTTCCAGCCTGTCCACATCACAACAAACCACTCACTGTTTAGTTTCCAGTGACCCTGGTAAAAACACTGTAGTAACAAGCCCACGCTAACGACCGCCTTTAGCAATAGAAATTCCTGACCTCTCTTCTTAAAGCTCCAGTCTCTCTTCCAGTTGGCCTGCACAGGTTGTCTTTTAAATGTCATCTTGATGCAACGCCCCCTTTAAAATGTTTGCATGGCATTAAGAACAGGTTAGCAGTGCACAGAAAGAAAAAGGACGTTGCTTCCCATGCTTTAACTGCATTGATACTTCAAGGTATCATTTGGATAACAAACAGGGTCCAACAGCTTGAAATTGCTTAGATCCATTTTTGCACACATTAATTACACACTGATCCTTTGGCGCAAGCATTCAAAGATCCCCTCCAAGCAATACTCCATTCTCACTTAGCTATATATGGAATTCCCTATTAAACCTCATCACTGCAAAGACAAGCTCAAGGTGACCCACCGCCACCTTGTCAGGGTAACTACAAATTGAGCAACAAATGCAGCCTGGCAAAAGTCACTCACATCCCGAAAACAAACACTATCACAAGATAGGCTCAGACAAAAAAAAAGACGCTTGTGGTTAGCAATTTCATCTTTCCAGAATGGGCTCTTCCTATTTTTTTAAAACTGAAGCCAGAAAGCTGCTTTGTGCTCAACCATAATTCCCTGCAATCCGTTCCAACTTTCTTTCAGAATGAAAAAGTAGAATACTGTGGGTGTTAGAAATCTAAAATAAGAAACAGAAGATGCTAGGGGTGCGCAACAGGTCAGGCACCATTTGTGGAGAGAGAACCAGAGTTAATGTTTCATTCAGGTCTGCGACCTTTCATCAGAACTCGGGAAAGTTAGAAATTTAATTGGTTTTGAGCAAGGGGAGGGGTTGCGCAAAGACTAAAGGTAGGTCTGTGATCAGGTGCAAAACAGGAGTGATGGAATGATCTTGGGCCTCAGGGAATAACCCAGCCCTTGCTCAAAACCTAATACATTTCTAACTTTTCCCAGTTCTGATGAAAGACCACAGGCTTGAAATGTTGGACCTGAATCTTTTGCGCAGGTGGAGACTGCAAAAATGGCACTGGAGGCCCGGATTGGAAATCCTGCCCAGTCCCACCCAGGAGGGGTAATTGGGGAAAATTGAACTTTGCACATCTCTGGCCCTCAGAGGCAGCTGCACATGTTAACTCCATGTTAACATGTACAGCTGCCTTCAGTCTGATCTAATTGTCACTAGGAGTTGGAAATATGACGTGCGCATTACACCTGGTAGTAGAAGATTTAAATTTACAGGAATTATTTGGAGTGATGGGGTACCCTTTTTGAAATGGCCCCAGGATGGCTTTGTGAGAGGTCTGTACCCTTGGGGGAAAGGTGACGTGCCCTTTGGGATTGTTCAAAGTAGACATGAATGTGTGTAAAAGTGGATAAACAGTCAAGCTCATTGGAACACTCAAGATCATTTGAGCTGTCAAACAGAGATGTCACAGGGAACTGTTGAGCTGTCAAGGCAACTGTCAAAGCCCATTGGAACTGTCAAGCTATCAACGGAATTAAATATCCAAGCTTTTAATTTAAAAAAAGTTTGCAGGGCTAAAGAAAATCGGTGCTTGCTAACACTCTCCCTGTTAACATAAGACTGAGGGTTATCATTATAGGATTAGTGCTGCATCACTGATTTCACAATCTATTATTATCACAGTAGGTTGCCTGTCAGTTCCCAGCTTGATTGACTGCTCAAAGTGGTTATAAAGCTTTTAAGTTTTTAAAAAATTCATTCATGGGACATGGGTGTTGCTAGCTGGCCAGCATTTACTGCCCATCCCTAGTTGCCCTTGGAGGGCAGTCGAGAGTCAACCACATTGCTGTGGCTCTAGAGTCACATGTAGGCCAGACCAAGTAATAAGGATGGCACATGTTCTTCCCTAAGTGAACCAGATAGGTTTTCCAACAATCGACAATAGTTTCATGGCCATCGGTGGATTCTCAATTACAGATTTAAAAAAAAATGAATTCAAATGCCACCATCTGCTGTGGCAGGATTTGAACCTGGGTCCCCAGAACATTAACTGAATTTCTGGATTAATTGTCCAGCGATAATACCAGTAGGCCATCGCTTCCCCAATCAAGTCTTTGGGGCTGTGAAAACAAATGTTCTAAGAGATTAAGTGGTTGAAGAAATTTAATTGTAGCAAATGGGTTAACAATGAAAGTGTTTTCTTTAAACAGTGAATTTATCTATCGACACTTAAAACGTTGTTTTTTCTCAACATGGTCCTGAGATCTGCCTATGCTAGATACTCCGTCATTTGGCACTGAGGGTACAGGGGATAGGGGTGCATGGGTGGGCACTAAATTGACATTGTTCCTATAAAGGGTCAGGGGAGGTTGGTGGAGGGGGCACAGGTTGGCAAGGAGGGCATGAGTTGGCATGGATGGGTCATGGAAGTGTGGGGAGTGGGTTGAGGGCTAGAGGACTGTTACTTGTTTTATTGAGTTTTGCAGCTGGGACAGAGTGCCGGATCACTGAGGCCTGCCTTTTGTCCAGCTCACCCCTGAACCCAGAAGCTCCCATGCTACCTCTGAACTGTTTCCGAGGGGAGTTGGCCCGACTCCCATAGAAACCCAACACCCTGAAATAAAATCCAAACTTGGGGGGCACTTTCTCCCGAGTGGTGTTTATGGAGCCTGGAATTCTCTCGACTCTGAGCCCCCGACCCAAGAGTGAAAATTCAGGCCATTAACTCTGTTTCTCTCTCCATGGATGCTGTGTAGCCTTCCTGCGTTTTCCTAGCATTTTCTGATTTTGTTCGAGAACGATTTTGCCATTTCTGCTAAACTTGTCCCCACAAACTTGAACCATAATTTTATGCCCTGATGCTTTAACGTGGAAACAGAAGCAGACAAACCCACTCGAACTACTCGCATACGAAAAACAATAGTTTGAAGTTGAGTTTTGGGATCATTGTATATGGAACAAAGTCCAGCAACAAGTAGAGCTGTTCCAGCACTTGTTCATCCCAAATCCTATAAGGTTTTCTGTAGGTCCCATTTCTACCCCAGATTTAGCAAGAAAAAGATAAGTGAGCATATGACCTTAATGCTCACATTTGTACAGTGTGTGCATGTGAAGGCTAACCTTTTTATGGGATTATTGCTAAAATAGCTTGACTGCTTTGCTTCCTTGATTGCTCTAGATCAGTAAATGTTTGTTAAGTAAACATACATTGTAGATTCACCTGTATTATGTGAGTATGTGCAAAGTGTCTTCTACTGAAATCATGTTGATAAAACAGTGTTGCTGGAGCCACATCTGTGACTAGTCAGCACTTTATGATGCCCCTGTAAAGGTTTAATAAGAGATGATCAGGGGATGTAATGAGGTTTCTGTAGCTAACACTATTACCGCTGCTGTACCCCTGTTGATATGTGCGAACATGTTGGTATGTTTGTACCTCTGCAATATGATATATTCTGCCACCTGCCAAATATTTTCTATGCTTGACAAAATAATGAGTTGCTCTCCATGGACCAATAACATTTCTACAGTTTAACTTATTCAGAGTTCAATGGCATAATTGTGTTGATGAATGCACCTTTAGCTTGTACTAATGCAAAAGCATTTGCATCAATCATTCCAACAGGAATTACTGTGCAGCTAAAAGATAGAAAGACTGCTGTGTGACTATTCTCCTGCTCATCCATTTTCCAATAGCCTCCCTTCATTTCCAATCTGGTATAAAATAATGAAATGTGAGTCAATTATGATTTTAATCTACTACTAAACTAATCCATATTCCTCTGAGGGAATGATTTGTTAATGTTGTACAACTAAAGCAACAGTACCATTCAACCAAGTCATCTAAATATCAGTGTGATTAAAAAATTACTGTGAACTGGTTGGAGCAATTTAATAGCCCACAGCCCTTCCAGCCTTGCACGAAAGGATCAAGTCCAATCTAGGCTGCTGGGATAAAAGGCTCCCCTTCTTATTATTTGTAAAGCTTTTGTGAAGTTATTTTTGACAATATCAACTAAGTTCTCATTGGGCACGGGGCCACAACTACAAAAATGGACAATAATTTGGGCGACTATTGGTCCTTGCATCTAGTGTAGGAGCAGTAAGAAGTCTCACAACACCAGGTTAAAGTCCAACAGGTTTATTTGGAATCATGAGCTTTCAGAGCACTGCTCCTTCCTCAGGTGAGTGACTCACCCGAGGAAGGAGCAGTGCTCCGAAAGCTCATGATTCTAAATAAAGCTGTTGGACTTTAACCTGGTGTTGTGAGACTTCTTATTGTGCCCACCCCAGTCCAACACCGGCATCTCCACATCTAGTGTAGGAGATTAGTGTGTGGATATAACAGTGGACAAATGCATGCTCTTTGAATCTCAACGAGAGTTTTGATCACTCAGGGCATAAGCAGGAAGTCCAAGGTCCTGGAAATATTGTAGAAAAGAACCATGGAACAGATCCCTCCTTGCTGGCAACTTAGCTATAAAGGGAGATTTTTAAAAACAGTTTCAAATTACACCATGATGGTAAGGCATGAGAAAATGGACTTCCAGGTCAAGCAGTGGAGACAAAGCTCATTTGGATGCTGAGATAGGCGATTGCAGATTATTTTTGGAAGGGCGAATAAGATTTCATTGAATGGCCTTATTCAGTTTTTGCCACCTTGTAGCCAGATTCAATAACACTGTGCAAGGAGCTGTGCACCACATCCTTAGTGCTGACATAAAGACTCAATACCTTACCCCACCTTGTACGAAAAAGTGAAAATATTTTTAACAGAAGAATCAAGTCTTGTATGGGTAATTTTCTATATTAAATATAATATCGTGCAAGAAATGGGTGATATAATGTACATCTCCTGTGATGAATGGCCTGAGGGAAGTGGGGGAGGAAATGGTTTTGTGGCATGAACAAGTGTGAATTTTGAATGTCTGAAAATGGAGGCCTGGGCCTTTCAGTGAACTGCAGATACCAATTAGGCATTGTATCATAGCTCATCAGTCAGAGAATTCCCAAAATTGTCCAATTTGGACAGCAAGGTCCTGTGGGTACATTCTGAAGGAGAGTGGGGCCAAAAATATTCCTGTTCCTCCCAGCTCAAAACCGAGGCAAGTTTAAAAACATAAGTTTGCCTTTATATTCGAGGCCTCCGGTGGCCAAAGACCGTGGTGTAACTGGAAACACTGAGGGGCCCATACTTGGCGCATACTCCACACCGATTTGGACAAGTTAGCCAGGGAAATCCTAGAATTGGTAATAGGCTCCTTTAATTGGCATATCCAAGTGAAGGAAATCCAGCTGTCCTTTCTCGGGTGGCCTACATTTGACTGGGTCCCCACATTATGTGCTTGACCCTGAACTGTCCCCCCAACATGATCTGGCAAGCAATTCAGTTATATCAAAATGATAGGGGGCATCCCAGTACCATTATCTCAGGGCATGTAGGGACAAACAAACATAGCCAGTGACATCCACATCCCAGTGTGAAAAGAAAAATGGATTGGTAAATGTTGACCGTGACTTGGGACCTTAGTTAGGAGAACAAAAAACGCCAAGGGGCACTGAGAATTAGTAGAGCACTTGTAGTATCGTATTTACTGGCCCTGTCTGAGCTCAAGTAATTCCAACACTTTTGGTTTTAAATTCTGAAATGGAATAGGGACCAGAGCATGGTCTCTCTCACCTTGTAGCCCTGCAATGTGAGGAGGATGCTTGTCACCAAGCTCATGGCAAGAGCTTGCACGTGGAGTTGTTTAACATGGGAGGTTGGTGCACTGCAGCTATCATATGGTTCCGGTTGCTCTTACCGCCTGCCGTAAGTGTATTGGAAGGATTTACATGTAGATAATCAACCTGCTTGGGCCACGCCACAAACGCACCTTCCAAAGTCATCAAGTCCTGGGGTGAGACTTGAACACAGGAAGAGTTTTAACAACACCAGGTTAAAATCCAACAGGTTTATTTGGTAGCAAATGCTATTTGCATTGATTGGCAAATGGCATTTGCTACCAAATAAACCTGTTGAACTTTAACCTGGTGTTGTTAAAACTCTTACTGTTACCCCAGTCCAACGCTGGCATCTCCACACAGTGAGACTTGAAGCCAGTCCTTTTGGCTCAGAGGTGGGTACGCCACCCACTGCACCCCAAAACCTGCACAGAGTGAGACCGACTTGATCCACATAGCTCAGTGATTCACTAGTGAATTCACTGGTGAACCATTAGAGAATCACCTCATGTGTGATTTTAAACAGTGCTGCTGGGGTGATGGCACATGTAAGTAGAAGTTCATAGAAAATGTCATATTATTTAATCTCCATGTAACATTTGTGCTTTTCAGTTCTTCAAATGCTAACAAAAATGGAATAAAAGTCAGATTGAATAAGATTAAAATAACGCTTTGGCAGTTAATCTAACATCAAGGCTAGCTCACTCCAGCTACACACAGTCCAGTCCCAATAAAGGAACAACTGATCTGCCAAGTATTGCTCTGCTTGGCTCAGGACTGTGCTTTGACCAAGATTTTAATTTAATAAGAGTGGATAGGAATGGTACTCTTTAATCGCCAACTTGGAACAGGATTTCTGAATAACATCAGCAAAGACATGCTGGTTAGGTGCATTGGCCGCGCTAAATTCTCCCACAGTGTACCCGAACAGGCGCCGGAGTCTGGCGACTAGGGGATTTTCACAGTAACTCCATTGCAGGGTTAATGTGAGCCTACGTGTGACACTAATAAATAAATGGAAATGGTAACTGGGTAAAAGTACTTATGCAACGGCAGTGAATGGGACATACACACATCAGCTGTACAACGTAGTTGGGCAGTGTCTTGTATACAATTAACTGGAAATGGTACACTGCAACTCTGAACCTAAGTCAGTATTCATATGTAATCGGAGTTATACACTCCAGTTCTATACTTGAAACAAGATTTGTACACAACAGGAGTGCATTATTGGAAACTCATTAATGTGTCTTCGCGGTTCGTAGCCCATTTTTCTCTGATTATGTTTTCAGCAATTTTATTTTACTTGAAATCAGCTATAAATTTCCTCGCTATGATCCCATCAGAAAGTTGATTGCAGCTTATCAATCCCTTTGGCAACCTGTAGATAGGATTAAATATTGTTGTTCCACTTCAAGAGCCCTTGTCAGCAACTATTTATTCATAATCTGATTTTGGAAATTGATTTTCTTAATTGGCCATGGTTTTACTGTTCTTAAAATTGCCCACTATCAAACAAACATTCTTGTTCTGCTCTTGCTGAGACAAGAGTCAACATTAGCAGAAAGAATGCATGGTCAATTTGCTCCCAGTCCACTCCCAGAGTTGCTCATAATCAACCACCAGGCAGCGTCCAGATGAGCTGGTTGCAAGATAGGAGTGTAAGGAACAGAATTAGGCCATTCAGCCCCTCAAGCTTGATCTGCCATTCAACAAGACCATGGTTGATTTGTAACTCAATTCTATTCTCCCACCTTTGCTCCATTTACCCCGACACCTTTACCCAACAAAAATTTCTCTCTTCCCCATAGTGGGGGGTGGAGGACTACAAATGCTGGCACTGCAGACATGACAGCTGCAAGACATCTTCTTGGAACCAGACATTTTGCAAGAGATGAGTTTGGAGCCCCAGGCGATGAGTTTAAAGCTTGGGCAGGCAGTTCACTCCATGAGGCAGGCAATTCAGTCCATTAACAGCCTAGTTAAAGGCAAGTTTAGGAGGCTGACTGGGATTTTCCAGTCATTTCCCGACACAATAGATCATCTGTCTGGAGGCTGGTGCCCAGTGGACCGGGGTGCCTTCGATTCTAGCAGGCCTACAGACCACCTTGCCTGACTAAGTGGAGCACAGCCAAAGACCACCTTGAGGGACACATCACCCCCCCTCCTCCTCCCCCCCCCTCCCCCCCACGGTGGTGACCTGGTTGCTTTTCTTTTTGTTTTTTAATGAAAATTTTCAACATGCGGCACCTTCTTATTGAAGTGCGCACTCAGTTACCTACATTGTACTGCAGCTGAGTGGCCCCACCATCGTGAGGCATTTCCCCACGCTGAATTGGACAGGAAACCTGTCTCCTTACCAATTAAGAGTTCACCTATTTGAAAATCCCATGCGCTTCCCCGTAGCAAGTTTCCCCGAGAAATTCCAACCGATGCTCCCATCATTGGCAAAAATTTCAGCCTCAACATAGGAACAAGGAGCAGAAGTAGGCAAATTTAGCCCTTCGAGCCTGCTCCGCCATTCAATCAGATCATGACTGACTCTCCCTGGTCTCAAATCCACCTCCCCACCTGTTCCCCATATCCATTTAATCCATTTTTAAAAATCAGAAATATATCTATCTCCTTCTTGAAACCATTTAATGATTCAGACTCCACCATGCTATGGGGCAGCGAGTTCCAAAAATTCACCACCCCCTGCGAGAAGCCTTGCTTGTCTCCATTCTGTGCTAATATTTGTTGGTATTATTGTTCTCCAGTCTCGACATTAAACTAGGCAAGTTCTGATGTATAGCTGTCGTTTCTTTTTAATTTCCAGGTTTTTCTGCCCCTTTTGGTATACTGTCTCAACACAAAAGATGTAAGTGGAAGAGGTGGGTTGCTAGGCTTCTGCCAATGGTACTGTGTAGTCAAGAGTAAAAGAGCAGCCTGGACTAATTAATTCTCGATCTTTTACAAAAGGTGCATCTTGTCTCTATTTTGTACTTCGCCTGAAGAATAAAAAGATTGAATAAAGTGAGGAAAAGGCTGGGCAACAAGACTAGTTATCTCCAAAATTTACCAACACAGTTGACTGTCCAATCCAAAGCAGGCAGATAGGAGATCGTGAACACACAGGTATTTTCCTCCACGGCAACTTGCATTTCCCATATAACACGCTCCACATCAGTGTATTTCATGGCAGAAAAAAATTAGAACTGAAGAGGATAATGAAGAAAAACTGAGAATTTATGTAGGAACCACAGTGGAACAGATGGTTTTTTGGAGGCGTTTGAAAGGTTATGGTAGCAAGTTCCAGACTTGGTAAGGATGGGGGGTTTAGGTGGAGATTCTCAAAAGAGGAAGAATTGATTGAAAGAGGAAGGTGATAGAAATATGGGAAATGTCAAAATAGCAGTAGGCCATTCAGCCTCTCCAGCCTGTTCTGTCGTTCAATTAAATCATGGCTGATCTCCATTTAACTCCAGCTAACCTCCATAGTCCTGTTTCCCTTAAACCCCTTGCTTAACAAAAACACAGCAATCCCAAATTTTCACATTGACCTATGCTCAACAGCCTTCGGGAAGAGTGTGGCAGACTCGCTCTACCCTTTGTGTTCAGGATAAATAGAGTAGGATGGTAGAGTGAAGGCTGTGTGAAACAGGGAACCTTGAATCTCAGATCACCCAGGTGGAAGGTGACAGGGATAGGGAAGAGGGCGAGGCCACAAAAGGGATCTGAAAGCAAGGGTATGGATCTTAAAATTTTAAAAACCAATTGTTGTGGTGTAAAGGACTATTGGACTCTGCAAAGGAGTTAGGCGGTGGGGGAGTAGACGTTTGGGATGGTGATGAGTGTGGGGGTTTTTGCTACAGCGAAGGTGCAGAGCAGGGATTGAGGAAATTTGAGGGGAACAAATGTGAACTGGATGTGAAGGAAGAATTAAACCTCAAGACACAAACTGGAAAGAGTGCAAAAAAGATTTACAAGTATGTTACCGAGACTGGAAGGTTTGAATTATAAGGAGAGGCTGGATAGGCTGGGAGTGTAGGAGGATGAGGGGTAACCTTAGAGGTTTATAAAATCATGAGGGGCGTAAATAAGGTGAATAACCAAAGGTCCTTTCCCCAGCGTAGGGGAGTCCAAAACTAGAGGGCATAGGTTTAAGGTCCGAGGGGCAAAGATTTAAAAGGAACCTGAGGGGCAACTTTTTCAAACAGAGGGCGGTGCATGCATGGAATGAGCTGCCAGAGGGGGGTGGTAGAAGCAGGTACAATTACAACATTTAAAAGACATTTGGGCAGGTATATGGATGGGAAAGGTTTAGTTGGATATGGGCCAAACGCAGGCAAATAGGACTAGTTCAGTTTAGGAAAGCTGGTCGGCACGGACAAGTGGGGCCAAAGGGCCTGTTTCCATGCTGTATCTTTCTATGACACTTTATTTTTGCTCAGACTCCTAATTCTAACAATAGGTTTAGGATCTGTGATCTGAGCAGTAGAAACAGTAGTGCGTAAGCATGAAACAGGGAAAGGTGCTTCAGACTTGTGCTGACTGTTCCCACTCACATTAGCAGCTGTTGGAAACGACACCCAACAGGATTTTGGCAAACTGAACTTTGGTCTATATTTAAGTGGGTCGCAGAGAAACGTGCGCCACAGTTTAAGAAATTGGGTGCAGCTTTTGTTTTTGTATTTCATTTTCCATGTTTTACTTTCATCCATGCCAACTGCCACTCTGCTCCCTTCCTAGTTGTGTGAACATCAGCTCCCAGCTGCCTCTACACATTGTCAACAATCGTGTTTGCAAAACGCCCAGCTCCTCTGGATCAGGACTGCAGTGTAAACATGCAAGCGTTTCTTTAAATGTCACCAAGATGTGTGGCTGTATTTGCTGTAAACACATGGAAGGCGCCCCTCTTGAAACAGATACCAATTGCTGCAAGCTAAAATACAGCTTTGCTTGGGGAACACTAGATTGTTGAGTGTTCAGGGAAAAAGAAAGGCAAAAACGTCATTTGTATATCTCAAGCTTTCTAAATTGTTTGCTTAAATTGTGGCTCTTCCCCATGTGTTTGATATATTAATATGAAATAGTCCAACACACAAGCACAGACCCCGAGCATTTTTTAGTTCGCCTGGCATTCTGACTTCCTTTGCAGAAAAAGCTTACAGCTACAAGCACAATCCAAAGTGTTGAGGATCTAGATTTCAATACGAGGATGCTCTCTGACTTGCCTTTGAAATGCAGCGTGTACACTGAGGATGGGCCAGGAAACGTCCAAAGTAATTATTGTGTTTGCCAATTTGTGGGACCAGCTATGTGATCTTACTGAAATATCAAAATTGTGTTGTAATGAAAGAAAATTATCTGACAAAACCATGGAGTGTGCTAACATTACTGGGGTCCATACTGAAACCAAGCCAAGTAATGATATAATGGGTTTTAATGAGTATCTAGGGAAGCAATCTAGTACCACAGCGAAAGACAAAGGGCAAAAAGCATCATAGCTGAACTGACACTAATTCAAGCTGATTGTCAGAGCAGCTGAAGAATGTAAGAAAGGAAATGTGATCTGTACATTTGACCTCTCTTTGATTCCATCCCCCACTGCTGCCATTTCTAATTGTCAAATAGTCAACATTTCACATCTGCTCATATTAATTTAATGAAAATCTGAATCTCACCACTCACTGTCCTTTCTTTCCCCCTTGATTTCATGAACTATTTGTAAGCAGGCTCTGAACCAGGCTGCTTTTATTGCGTGCGTGCGCACGGTTTGTTCCTACTGGATTTACAGTCTCCAACAACTGGAATCATTCCCACGAAAGCAAGAAAAGTTTGCAGTTCACCAATGAATAGGTGTAAACCAAAACAAGTTGCACGGTACAATCAACTAAAATGGAATGCAAAGTAGTAAAGTTCACAACTAATGTCAAGATAAAAATGACATAGCAGTTTTCATCTTAGATATTTATCTTCAACAGATTATAAAGATCTAAGTGTACTAGTGCCATAGTTAGAAACAGTACCTGTTTAGAGAATTGGGGTTTAAGGTTGAGTGCTTCAAGTGCTTCTGCTTAAAGGGGCAAAATTTGAGGTTGGTAACTACTTAAAGTGCTGATTTGTGCTTGCATCGTCGTTTGAGACTGGTGCTTGCATTGAGTGATGCAATTTGAGACTGATATCTGACATCCCATCATCCACTGAAGGGCTTATTCAAGACTTATTACCTCCCAATTTGATACCTTTAATACCATCTTTGTCAGCCAGCCTGCCATCCTTCAAACTTTCAGCTCATCAATAACTCTGCTGCCCAGTTTCTCACCCACAACAATCCCTACTCCTTCACCACCCTTCTCCTCCCTTATTATCCCAACTCCCATACGCTAAAATTTAAAATTCTCAACCTTGTGCTGAAATCCACCAAGGATCTCACTAGTCATGAACGATGTAATCTCCTCAATTCCCTTCCAAACCATGCATTCCTCCCAGTCCAGTTCCCTGTGCATCTTCGCCCTCTCCCCCTGTGCTCCAAGGCTGTTGTTTCAGCCAACTGGCTTCCACTCTCTGGCATTCCCACTTTATACCCCTCTGCTCTTCCATGTCCCTCTCTCCTACATTAAAACCCTCTGTTAAAAAAAAACACCTCTTTGATAATGCTTTCGGGTCACCCTTCCTGATATCATCTTCTCAGTTTTCCTCATGCCGCAGTGAATCATCATGGGACATTTTTTTGTATGTGTGGTGCTATATAAATCCAAGCTGAAATCAGCAGATGTTTTGAGGAATGGGCTTGGGGGATTTCTATCTGCTCAGTGATGCAGAGTTTGCTGACCTGAGATATACTCCCGACTCCCTCATCATCCTTCACTAAGGGCTGCACACATTGGTGCAGAGCTCTATTCAGTGGTTTCTGAACTTTGGCTATATTTTAATATTTGTGAACAGTCTAAAATTAAAAATGCTAAAACCTAAGAGTACAATGGAGGCCTGAGTATGTTTTCAACTTAATTGCCACCAGTTTCCATTATGGTGAACCCAACATAAGATCAAAAGGAAAAAAGTGATACAAGTTGATCTCACGTCACTTACATAAATTAAATTTTGGTAACTGACAGCGAGTTATACTGCACATCTTTGCATTGTTTCCCAGCATCAATGCAAAAAAAAATGCAGGTATAACTTATTATGTTCTATTCAGACTACATTTGGAAGTTGCTCTGCAGGTTTCAGAGGTGGCTTACTCCAGCTCCAAGCTGGGGTTAACATCCTCCTCTCTCAATAACAGTTTAAAAGTTGGGCGCAACTCAATGCCTTTGCAGTCTGTCTTTTGCGAACAGCTAGATTAAGATCTCTGGCAACTTTTTCGCCCCGAGTAAAACACCATGGTGTCAGGCTGGTCATTTCAAACCATGAATTACCTGCAGGTAGAGCCAAGTGTGATTGCTGAGCGACTTGGTTTAATTCAGAACAATCTGATTCAATCTAAATGTTACCTCCCGGTGTAAACAGAGTAGTATGTTGTGAAATAAGCTGACAGAATTACTGCTTCTCAAAGGGGCCCTGCCATCCAGCAACAGAGCAGGCTCAAATATTTCAATTCCCAATTTCTGCAGAGTTGCCAAAGTACAGTGTAAAACTAGTTAAATTTCTAGGGTAGGGGATCCAATGCTGGTCTGAAAACTGCAGGATACCTGGCCTGGCATCCAAATACCAATTTTACAGATCATTTTACATTCATTTGGCCCACTCACTGCTAAATTATGGACACACAGGCCAGAATTTTACTGCCTCGGGACCGGGGCGGGCGAGGCTCGTAGAACGGAATTCTCTGTTGGCCTCAGGCTGGATTTTACAAGCCTCGCCCAAGCGAGGTTGCAAAATACCGGCTACGGTGTCAGTGTTTGTCAATGGCTTTAAAGGGTTTTAACATCCACCACCATTCCCAATTGATCCTTATGACATTTCTGATGTTTAGACAGTCGTAGAGTTTAGTGGTTTAATTCCAGAGTAATGATAATATGATGTTATATATTGGAAGCGGTTCCATATTTACCAACATGTCACTAATCTGGGGGTTAAGTTTCACTATTGGTTGTCCCACCAATAAGAAACTGGAATGATATTGAATGTTGCAGCTCTTGGCACCAAGCGTGTAAGAATGGGATGTTCAAGTTTGTTATACCAGGACGTATTGGCAATGCTCTGGGCTCACATAACTGTGGGCATTGTGTACTTTTGACAGAAAGAGATAATGAAAGAACATTTAAAAGATTAAAACACAGCAATAATTAGAAATAAATCAGCTTAATTCAAGAGGATATTTCCCCCCAACCCATCTCCCACTCCAGTCGTGTACTTTAACTTTAATGAAGTCACTTCTCCATTGTTTATCCAGAATGACATTTAACGACATGGAATAACTTCAATACCACACCGTACCAAGAACATCCACATCAAAGCGGTACTGTGGGTCTCCCATGCTAATCCACAGACCCAAGTTCTAGCGAAGCACACATAGCCGACTTTGTCACTAGGAAGCTCAATGAACGCAGCAGCAGTGGCAACTAAAATACAACTTACTGGACCACAGAATACAACACAGAAGGGACGACCCCACATAGGACGGACATGGAACAGCATGATGTTAAACTTACAGGCACGTAAACTGGTGGAGCAATCATTAACAGAGACAGAAGAAAGTGGGAAGGTTCTCTCAAGGGTGTCCAAGTTACTATGTACACTGTCTGACATGCAAGTGCAGTCACGCTCACAGCGTCCGCAATCAAAACAACATGCGAGTTTCATTCTCTTGTAGATGGACATCTTGGCTATAATCATGTTTTCGATGGAAGGAGAGGAAGAGGAGCAGGTTAATGGCAAGGTTACTCAGTCTGGCAGTTGGAAGGAATTAACAAGGGATCTAATACAGGCCTTAGTAACATAAGCAGGCTTGACAAGAAGAAGAGCTAAGACTATTTCATGAAAGTAGCGACAAGAAAATCATCTTTAAAAAGTTCAAAAGAAAGAGCTCAGAAGGTAACTTTGAATATACAATTCACATTCTTAGATATTTTCAAGTTCATGCCGCACGGGATACTATTCCACAGGAACACAAGAAGTTGCTGAAAATTTCAATTGTAGACCTGCACATCATATCCCTTTTAAAACAATTTAGCCAAAGCAGGCAATTGACAGAAACAGAATTGTATTTTAATGATTGTTCTTTTCGCCACTCTCCCTTGTTTTTGCACAAGCATGTGCTGGCAAGAATTTGGTATAATTAGCATTTTCCTCATAATTACTACTGTGCTAATGAGCATGTCAAAATTAAGGTGGCACATAAAATACAGGTCCAATTCTTTCAAGCACACATGATGCCGAAATGGTTATTGTGCTAATTGATTCACTTGTTCAATGAAATTTGTAATATAAATAATATAAAACCATATTATTTGATAATAAACCTAATGTACTGGTAATGAGGAATAATTTAAGTTACTCATATCAAGTAAAACAAAATCAGCCTTGGATGAACAAGCCATTATGCCACGTGAAGGACATATTTAAAGCTCTCGACTGAGTCAAGCACTGACCTAAGGCCATTTATATCAAAATTACTGGCCAAGCAAGGGTCACGCTATGATCGAGGAAAAAAAGGCACTGGAGGGTGATGAATGAGAGGCATCTTCAGTAGCATCCCCATTTCTCTGCAATCTTTTCAGCGGTTAGTTGCAAAACATTAATTTTCAGCAGGTTTTTTTTTAGGTTATCCGCTAGCTGAGAAAAGAATGATCATATCATGCAGCATTAAGCCTGTTCAATGCACGCAACAAGACTAGTCGGTTAGCACTGGTATTTCAATGAAGAAAGTAGCATCAAAGCCTCATAAATGCTGGTGATGCTGGGCAGCATCGGCCTCTTGTCTTCCTTTGAATGATGCCAATCTTTTCAGCGTGACATTAATTGAGTCTGACAAGTCTTTAAAAGGAATGGAATCTTGAGGGAGATGAACCGTTTTTTGATCTTGTTTCTTGAAATGAAACCAAATACTTCAGCCAAATTATTCTTCCCAATCAACGGGGGAATTGTGTAGAAGACTTGCGGGTGCCTATTTTTTTTTGTTTTCTTTAAAAAAAAGGAAGACTCGAGGAACTATTTTTGAGTCCATGCAGAACTACCAAAATAACAGCATGCTGATAAAAATAACAGGCTTCAACCTTGGCAATAATAAATAAAGTAACAACAAAAATTCAATAAGGGTTATTAAGATTGAAGCATTCATAAACATTAACAGTATAGCTTGTATCTCAAAAAAATCCATGCTGTAATAAATACATTGCATTCATTGTGGAAATAAAACACAAACAGTAATAGCACTTTCAGACAATGACATGTTGGGAAATGTTAGTTGTTGATGAGATGCATGTAATTCTACACACGAAGGACGTGTCCACTAACTTGACACACAGACTGCTATATGGAATCCTTGCAAAAACATGTTTATACTGCCATTTGTATTGAAAAGGTGATTTTTTTTTGTTGGAAAAATCAGCATCGAGGAGGACCTGAGATACCGCGCGCTGTTGGAGACCAGAAGAGGAGGAATGAGAAGGTCTCTGAGGACATCTAGTGGATGGACATCACAGAGCACCATGCTCAGCAAAATGTGGAAGCTGTCAGGATCCAGTCACGGGTAGTGAGTAAAAAAGGGCCCAACTACCAAGAAGAATTGAAATGGCGACAAATTCATTTCAATTCGATAGCTAGGTGATGATCATTTGCATAAAAAGAAAACAAATGGAATGAAGAGTTGTGGGAATAAGATGATTATTTTGATTGGTGATGGATAAACTTTTTCTCCTGATTATAGTTCCTCAATTTGTAGGAGGACTTCCCACAGAAGATGGTCTCTTCAGTGAAAATACAGCAGCAACATTAAACTGAAGATTAAGAGCACTCTCAAAAAGGTGGGAGTGCCCAAATTATCTCTACAGTTTCAATAATAAAAAGCAAAGGACTTAGTTCACCGCCTCTATTTTGCTGAATGGAGCAGGGTGTCAGAGCCAGAGCTGTACTTTTGTCAAAGTAAGATTTAAAAACGTTTGGTTTTGTTTGCTAACTTGTAAATGGGCATTGGATTGGGCGGTTTGATTGAGATTACTGGTGAAGAATCAGTGAGATTTATCTCATCTGTCTGCCTATCCTGGATTTGAACATTCCTCCAAAAAATTGAGAAATCAAATGTAGAAACAACACATTCCTTCTGGCAGATCTCAGCCTTTTAAAAAATATCCTAGGCAGAAACTTGAACGCTTTCCTCAATGCAAGGGTGATTTTCACAGGTACGGTGGCCCTCACTAATGAGTATAGACAAACTATTCAACCACATGGGCAAGCCTCATATGATGGCTATACACGCACACCTTCAATCATCTGGTCAAGGATTTACAGCTGGGAGCAGGAACCTAGACCGTAGATTTCCCTCCACCTGATCCTGGGGATATCGGCATTGACTGTAACATTCTAACTACTGTCGTGGTGAGATCAACTAACTAGAAGACCAAATCTGGAACCTCTTCGCCTCCACCTTTTAATGCAGAGTCTTTCACCCAGTGCCACGTGATGGGAATTCCTGATCGTCTTGGACTTGACACCAATGACATACACTCGATCCTCAGACTTACGGTCTAACTAAAGTCTCCAGAGGAACAGGGCAGTTGCTTTTGCCCCACATTTGAGGTCACTTGTACTGTTCCACTTCTTCATGTTGCTTAAAGAGAGTTACAATGGCATTCTGGTAACAAAAATGGCAACATGGGTGATAAAAATGGCAGCAGTGGTTGCCATCCTCTTTTGCACCTCAAGTCAACAAAGTAAGTTGGAAATCTTGCAAGAAGGTTTTGGAATGAACGCAATATTCGTTTTATCTTTCTTCATTCTGCTATATCCAACCAATAACAGGGACACTCGGCAATAGCTGATTTGAGCTCTGAAGCTGACTTCCACTCACTTCCTTTCCTTTAACTGAATCACAATTTTATTTATGCTGGTATCTTGCCGCTGGGCTGCTGTATTTTCTACAGATTCAAAGTGATCTGTGGGCAGTGCTGAAGATGATGTGTACGTATGATGTAACTGCTACACATGCAACATAAAAATCTCTTGCTTAAGGTAGACAAGTTGGATCGCACTCTGGGCAACAGGGAACCCGTTTTTACTCACAATAGATCACTACCAGTGTGCAGTTAAATTATAGAGTTTCATGTTCCAGGGCAGCAGGGAGAAAAATAAATTAAAAATACATCAATCATCAAAAGGTACTTGCAATCATTTCATACATGGAATCTCATGTGCCTGAATTCCACGGAAAAAGGTTTATATGTAACTGTTTTGTGTTTTCTCTTTTCCCCATTACATGTTCTACAACAGTGAGACAAACCTAGAAGGGGTGAATGCTTAAGAAATAAGTTCATACACACAGAAGAAATACCAAACTTTAGCATTTTTTCTAAAAAAAATCATCTCATACAACTCTTCAAAAAAAAACTGGAACGGCTATTGCACTTCCTCCCATCCCACCCATAGAAAGGAAATTTTCTTTGCAAATTCTGGACTGTTCCTTGAATAATTTAGATTACAATGAAAAAATAATGATACTTTTAAGCGGAATTTTTGTTTTGCTTTCAAGCAGCCAGGTTTTTTCTTTTTAAAAAAAGATAAAGCTACTCACTTTAATTATTCTTGACCTCTGTGGAGGCACCAAGTTTTTTTTTTGTTTAAATTATTAATAATGGGCCTAAAAGGTTTGGACAAGTGGCTAAGTAGGTCAGGTATATGTTAACAATGTGACATGACTAATGCCAATATAATGATAAATCTGCTGGAATTCCATTCTAAATGTGACAGCAACTACTAAGATGTGTGCCCTTATCAAAAAAAACCTCTGCATTTCTGGTACTGTACTCAAGTATTGCATATTGCATGCTCCACCATTATGGGCTGTGAAGTACAATGCATTTGGCAAGGATTTGTCTTTGTTTTTCCAGCTGACTTGGAGCATTACCTCTAGAGTTTTCAAACAGCGGCAGTTTAGTTCTGACAAGCTCTTTCTTCAGCCTCACTAATCATGTCATTTTATTTATACATCTGTTCTACATCACATCATTAATAGACTGAAATTTGGACTCCTCATTTTAGGCACGCCGTTATTCTCCAAGTATATTTTTTAATTTTTTGCGTGCAGCTTAATCACATTAATGCTAATTATTTTTCGCTCCCCAATCTGCGGCATTCATTAATTTTCCCAGATTTCCCATTATGTATTAATAGCATAATGTTAATCTAAACCTGCCTTCCTTTCAGGTAATTAAACTTCCTTTCATATAGCCTAAAAAATGTTGCTCTCCATTTAATTTCTCATGCCTTAGTTATTTGACTAGGTTAACGAGTGGATGAAGGACATTGCTGGTGTAGCCACACTGCCATGGGCCACTAACCAACAGGGGCCAAGCACTACGCCACTGGGTAAGTAGGAAGATAAGTCAAAGAGAGATATCCCACAGCCACTCTTCAGCCTATTTTGTTGGCCAAGTTCAGAGTATCATTGGAGCGGGTTATTGGTCCATCCTATCGCCAGGTGGCATGGAGGAAAACCTTAAAAATTAAAGTGGAACCCAAGTTCTTCCCATTCTGATGCACATTACAAGTAAAAACATTCCTTATGTTTTTCCTTAAAATGCTAATCTCACTGTTTGCAGGAATCTGAAAAGCACATCGCTTTTAGAGCATTAAGGGTTGACTTAAAATGTTGATTAAGAGTTGAATTTTCACACACACTGACCTTTGTCCACATCCTATGTAAAGGCTTTATATTCTGTAACAAACTTTATCGCTGCAGAAGTAAACTCTGCCAAATAGGGACTATAATTAATGGTGGAGTTGCAATAAAACATGCACCTGTATATGTGAAAACTGTTTAAAATGAGTGTGTTGGATAACAGGAATTTATAGTTTGTTGTTTAGATACAGTGTTCATTGGGTGAGTAAATGGAAGTTTAACGACTATACTGCACTCCATCTCTGACCATCATGGACAAGCTATTAACAGAAAACATTGATGTCCAGCAAGCCCTCCACTAATTCACTGTTGGTGCAAAAACCTTAATATTTTATTGCATTCAAGGTGTAGATTGGTTGCAAATTATCACTAATAACAAAGTACTGATGGAAAGATGATGAAATTATTACTTACGTCGTTTGCAGCCACATTTCTTAATCCTTTTCGTATCTGTGATGTCATCGTGACAAGCTTTGCAGTAGAAAAATGCCCTGAAGCAATAAAGAGCCAAGAATGACCATTTAACAGAGTTTACCGTCCGTGCCACATTATCTACTAAACACCAACCAAGACTTATTCTGATGGAGAAAGACAGTGTGATGTCTTAAACAGCCAATCTTTACACAACGCGTGGAAATTCGGAGTGACGGAAAGCCAGAATTTAAGTTCCAAATTCCTGAGTAAGGTCGGGGATGATTGTTCAGGGTAGTGAGGCAACATTTTGTTCCAATTGAAATGAAAATATATTCAGGAATACATAAAAACATAAAAGGCCAGTTGCCTCATCAATCCCACTCCTTTCACAGCCATGCACACTTTCTGCTATTGTGGACTCTACCCAACATATTTAATCTCCTAAGGGAAAGTTGTGTGAAATTTCTCCCTGTCTCCCTAAGATAATTGACTGAAACTCCAGAATATCAATCTATCCTAACAAGGCCCATTATTCAATCCTGACCAGCTGCCTCCAACCAATGACGTTTCCATGGCGTCGGTGTCACAAGAACCATTGTGCTTCCGAAAGCCATTGATCATCTCTGCCTGCACATATCATTATAATCTTCAGTTCTACCTTTAACCAGATATGTAGCTGCTCCTCTTAAAGGAGTTAATCAGCACAGGCTGAACTGCTTTTGCTAAGAGTCTGTTCCAATATCCACACTACTCTGTGGGGGAAAGAACATTCTAATCTCCAGTCCTGCCTCAGGCTTGTTAATTCTGTTCTCATTTCCTGTAGTTCTGCTCTTACCGTCCAAGTTAAATAACCTGCTTACATCCATATTATCCACGGCTATCAGCATTTTAAAGATCTGGATCCTTTCCTGAACTAACTTCTCCAATGACAAATTCAGTTTGGGGAGTCGCTTTTCATTAATCACAGACCTAAGGCGTTCGTGTCCCTCTTTTAAAATGTTTTTGTTGGTGGAATCTTTCTGCTCATCAGTATCCGGATAGTAAATAAAGTTTAAAGTTTATTTATTAGTCACAAGTAAGGATTACATTAACACTACAATGAAGTCACTGTGAAATTCCCCTAGTCGCCACACTCCGGCGCCTGTCCGGGTCAAAGCACCCTAACCAGCACGTCTTTCAGACTGTGGGAGGAAATCAGAGCACCCGGAGGAAACTCACGCAGACACGGGGAGAACGTGCAGACTCCGCACAGACAGTGGCCCAAGCTGGGAATCGAATCCGGGTCCCTGGTGCTGTGAGGCGGCAGTGGTAACCGCTGTGCCACCGTAAATGCTGGGAACGGAAATGGGGTTTTTGCCTGGTGCCCAATGTCAGCATCATACAAACTCAACTGTGGATGCAGAATGAAGCTTTCTTTCCTCAACCAACAAACTGCATTTAACTAGCACCTTTAATGTGTAGTAAAACATTCAAAGGCACTTCACTGGACAGTTATCAAGCAAAACGTGACACCGAGCCACGTAAGGAGGTATTTGAACAGGTAATCCAAGGTTGCGCAGAGTGGTAGGGTTTAAGGAATGCTTGAAGGAGGAGAGAGAGGTTGGAGGGGCAGATGAGCTGAAGAAGAGAATTCTAGTATTTAGGATCTGGGTAGCTGAAAGCCTAGCCACTGATAATGGTGCAATTAAAGGATGTTCAAGACAGCAGAAGTGGAAGCGTGCACAGATCTCAAAGTTGTAGGGCAACAGAAGTATGCAGAGATAGGGAGAGGCAAGACCATGAAGGAATTTGAAAATTAAAATGATTCACACAAGCTAGAACTAATTGGCAGGAATAGGTTCAGTTGTAAATCTGGGAGATGGCCTTTAGGGAGAAGTTCTGGCTGCTGCAATAGGGGTTGCTCTACTGTGATTAGGACTGAGGAATAAGAAAGACATGTTCTGCTTTCAGAAACATAGGTGTGAGTTGTGTTTTTTTGTCGGGATTTATTTTAACAAGTAATTGCTCCAGTTTTTCACTGGATGAGTTTTGGATTTCATTGAACTCACTGGCAGAAATCTGGCCAATCAGGATTTGCCTTCAGTAATACTCATTTGAACCTCTCATGTAGTTATTGAATCCTTACAGTGCAGGAGGAGGCCACTCGGCCCATCAAGTCTGTACTGACTCTCTGACAGAGCATCCCACCCAGGCCTATTCCTGTAACCCCAAGTATTCACCTCGCTAATCCCCCTAACCCACACATCTTGGGAGACTAAGGAGCAATTTAGCATGGGAAATCAACCTAACCCGCACATCTTTGGACTGTGGGATGAAACCGAAGCATCTGGAGGAAACCCATGCAGACATGGGAAGAATGTGCAAACTCCACACAGTCACCCACGGCAGGATTGAACCCGGGTCTCTGGTGCTGTGATGCAGCAGTGCTAACCACTGTGCCACTCACAACAGACACTTTGAGTAACAACGACAGACACAGTAACAGACATTTTGAGTAACGGGCAGCTTGAATGACAACCAGAAGCATTTTCAATTCCTATTTGAAACTATGGGCCCCATTTTAACTCTACGGAAATGAATGGTTTTGAGCGATTTAAAATAAGGAACTAATCCGAGATGAACATTTTATACAGTCTGATTCAATGGTGTGACAACTTGCAGATCTTAAATGACAAAAAGCAGTGGCTTTGTGATTGCAAATCAGCAAAAAAGATTGAAACAGAATCAGTTTTTTAAAAAAAGGCACCCTTCTCTAATTTGCATTGGCAACTACATTCACACCAATTGTTTGGTTAATTCAGGCTTTTGTTATTCTGTTAACAATTTATTTCAAAAGCCAAACCTCAAAATCTGTAAATTCCCACCAGGTAGAGCAGGGTGCGCTGTTGAGGAACACATTGGAATTGTAAAGAAGTATTAATAACTCTTGTCTGTTTAAAATATCCATGAATGGTGTGGTTCTTATCTGTTTAAGTGCAAGTGACCACAATCCAAGAGCATTTTTAGAAGACTTGATGGTAGTTCATGGGATGGTGCTCAGTCTTCTAGTAGAACTTGCACTCCAGATAGCCATCTCCCACCAACACCTAGCCGTGTCAATGAATTAAGCCCAGTTCAGTGAGTGAGCGGATTTTTGACCAATTCTTTCAATGAAGATTAATACAACATTAACTGGCATTAATATGTATCAGCATTTCACTGGAAGAAAACTTAGTCTTGAATGTCATTCTCCTGTTTTGAGGGGTGAAAATAGGGAGCATCATGAAAAGACCAGCCTGGAGGTTTCACTTATCTCCCAGTTTTTCACTAACTTCAGGATTCAGTACTGTGCTCAATGGCATTGAAAACAATCCACATTGTTGTGCTTGGGAAGTGTGAGTTTTGCTCTGTGTCTTAACACTGTAATATATAACCAAGGGGTCTTAATGTTTTTACTAGGTATGCTGAAGAAGACCTCTCAAAGCTTTGATATCATTGGCTGTACGAATGCAATTGCATCCCTTCCTAATTATGCAATTGTGTTCGTAGTTTTTCTGATAATAATATCCACCTTCAGAAGGAAAATCCTTTGGTTTTTAAGATCAACATACTCTATCCTTCCTCTGCACAGATTCTGACTAATGGTCACACTTCCAATACTAGCCAGGGATGCCTGAGACTCTTGGCCATGTGGTGTAGTCCATGATAGGTATTGGCACTCTGTTGATCAGTTTACTGGGAACACTTTCAATCACGTGGGATTTTATCTGGCAATGTGTTCCCTTCCTCCCAAGATTGACAGTCATGGTTGGACAAAGAAATATTGTGCACACAGCAAGTCTCATCATAACTGAGCAGCATTTAGAGCAGACAGTTGAACTTGGCCCTCTAGCTTGCTGGGGCAGCTACAAAGCTCCCAGATGTGTTTATAAATTTTGAGGTATTCCACATCTATTTAGCCTTTGACAGTGCCAATGCTGAAGAATGTTTTAGAAATAACACCAAACCAGAAACATGCCTAAAAGCTCTCACCAGAAGTTATGAAAATGCTTTAATAACATATAGGATGAGTTACATTGCTGGATTACAAATAATAATATTGTCAGACTTGTTCTGATATCTCAACAGGAAAAGTAGAATTCCTCCTCCTCACTCCTCCAAATAAAATATATGGGGGTTTATATTATTTGGCACATCTCATCATTAATTAAAAACAGATCACAATTGTGTATATATCAAATCAAACAACTACCTTTTCACTTCTTTGGCATCACTTGCAATGAAGAATCCCAATGTGCCTTCATGGATCTTGATGTGGTTCCCAGGATTGATTAATATGCTACTCAGTGAAAACACAAAATACCAAGTTTCTGTTAGTTGCTACAGGAGAAAAGCATTGTCTTGATGGCACATGAATTAAAGGGAATGGTGCAAACATCCTCATAGCAAAGGAAATCGCTCTTATTTGAACTGCACTTAGATTTCAGTACCTGCATACATTCCAACAGATGACTACAAATGATTTAATTAATAATGGAAAGGAGCTGGTTTATTAGACCCATAATATTAAGATGCATGACAAGCAAAGCACCATATGCTTAAAAACATACACCCTTAAATGAATTCTAATTTTACCCCATTTGAAAGCCTTCTGATAACAAAGCAAAGCACAGGCTATATAATTTTAATCTGGATGATGTAACTCATTGCTAATCACAATCTGAGTCAACAATGGAAGTGGTTTGAAATTCAATTTTCAGGCTGATTATTCTTCTATGGTTACGGTTGCTTTTCTTCTACAGAGAGGTAGTGTCTTTTGGTGCATATTTATTTGTTTTGGTTTGCCATCACTGTTTTTCTTTGTTCTATTTTGTTTAGAGTTCCCCTCCCTCTTGCTGATACTAGGACGTGCTCCCCAGCTAAGGCGGCCCAGTGGTGCCTTACTTTCAAGCTTCCCCACCACTCCTGAGCTGGTTAAGACAAGGAGATCTCTGAAGTGAACTCTTCTCTACTTTTTATTCAGTGTCCCCTCTGACAATACACCTTGTGAGCGGAAATGTGCCAGTTGAATAACTTCTGACAGAGAGGGCTGGACATTGGCTAGGGTTTGACTTACAAATTAGTTACGTTTAAACAACTAACCAATCTTATATAGGTAAGCAAATCTTCATAGCACCATTTTGGTGAAGGAACTATGGACAAGATTCTTCATGATGTGGAGATGCCGGCGTTGGACTGGGGTGAACACAGCAAGAAGTCTCACAACACCAGGTTAAAGTACAACAGGTTTATCTGGCATTTACAGGTTTATTTAGCTTATGGTATTTGCTGCCAGATAAACCTGTAAGATTCTTCACCCATTGACCATACATGAATTGAAAATCTAGCACTTTTTTCCTTAAAGTGAAGCTACTATTCTCAAATAATTTAACAGGACAGGAACTGCAATGTTAAACAAACAAGTTTCAGTAGTTTGTGCAGTTCCCCTGTGACCGGAAAACAACGTGTGCTGAGTGCAGCATCATTAATTAACTGCACCTTATCAATAGTTTAAAAACAGTCACAATTATTTAAAGGTAATACACGTCAAGCGTACAACTACTGCACGGCACAGCTGTATGTTAAATTAGTTAGCTGACCCAAAGGA
Source organism: Mustelus asterias (assembly GCF_964213995.1). Taxonomy (NCBI): domain Eukaryota; kingdom Metazoa; phylum Chordata; class Chondrichthyes; order Carcharhiniformes; family Triakidae; genus Mustelus; species Mustelus asterias. The sequence goes on along the minus strand of NC_135828.1, from coordinate 13,964,155 downwards.
AAGAGATGGCTGGTACGTGTTATTGACAAGAATCCCAATCCTTGTGGTTAAATGGGCTGTTGTCTGAAATCTTCCTTTAGTCCCAATTGTTTACAATAAACATCCAGCTCTTTCCTCTGGGCTCTCTCAAACTACTTGGTTTTATATACTTTCATATCCAAAGGCTTTGATTTTTGGTAGACAAGAACAAAACAAAGATGAAAAGGAAAGGTAGCGGTAGAGAAAGCGCACTCGAGAGAAGGCACATTCACAAATAAAGCACAGTGAGATCTGAATTGCTTCCAGGGCTGAACTCCTTGCAGTTGCTGATTTACATGTATTAGTAGGGCCAGTTCCTTTTGGTTTGCTGGGATTATGCCAGCACCACCTCTCCTTAGATGTAACTAAATTCCACAAGGATTCTTCAATGTCCTGAGGTGATAATCAGATTTTTGTTTTAAATCTTCTTCCTGTTCATTCTGCCCGATTCTTACGTTCATTTATCACTTAACAGCTATTCCTTTGATTTACCTCATCCTTGCCTCCCACTGTTTGAAACATAGAACATAGAACAGTACAGCACAGAACAGGCCCTTCAGCCCACGATGTTGTGCCGAGCTTTATCTGAAACCAAGATCAAGCTATCCCACTCCCTATCATCCTGGTGTGCTCCATGTGCCTATCCAATAACCGCTTAAATGTTCCTAAAGTGTCTGACTCCACTATCACTGCAGGCAGTCCATTCCACACCCCAACCACTCTCTGCGTAAAGAACCTACCTCTGATATCCTTCCTATATCTCTCACCACGAACCCTATAGTTATGCCCCCTTGTAATAGCTCCATCCACCCGAGGAAATAGTCTTTGAACGTTCACTCTATCTATCCCCTTCATCATTTTATAAACCTCTATTAAGTCTCCCCTCAGCCTCCTCCGCTCCAGAGAGAACAGCCCTAGCTCCCTCAACCTTTCTTCATAAGACCTACCCTCCAAACCAGGCAGCATCCTGGTAAATCTCCTCTGCACTCTTTCCAGCACTTCCACATCCTTCTTATAGTGAGGTGACCAGAACTGCACACAATATTCCAAATGTGGTCTCACCAAGGTCCTGTACAGTTGCAGCATAACCCCACGGCTCTTAAACTCCAACCCCCTGTTAATAAAAGCTAACACACTATAGGCCTTCTTCACAGCTCTATCCACTTGAGTGGCAACCTTTAGAGATCTGTGGATATGGACCCCAAGATCTCTCTGTTCCTCCACAGTCTTCAGAACCCTACCTTTGACCCTGTAATCCACATTTAAATTAGTCCTACCAAAATGAATCACCTCACATTTATCAGGGTTAAACTCCATTTGCCATTTTTCAGCCCAGCTTTGCATCCTATCTATGTCTCTTTGCAGCCTACAACAGCCCTCCACCTCATCCACTACTCCACCAATCTTGGTGTCATCAGCAAATTTACTGATCCACCCTTCAGCCCCCTCCTCTAAGTCATTAATAAAAATCACAAAGAGCAGAGGACCAAGCACTGATCCCTGTGGCACTCCGCTAGCAACCTGCCTCCAATCCGAAAATTTTCCATCCACCACCACCCTCTGTCTTCGATCAGACAGCCAGTTACCTATCCAATCGGCCAACTTTCCCTCTATCCCACACCACCTCACTTTCATCATAAGCCAACCATGGGGGACCTTATCAAACGCCTTACTAAAATCCATGTATATGACATCAACTGCCCTACCTTCATCAACACACTTATTTACCTCCTCAAAAAATTCAATCAAATTTGTGAGGCACGACTTGCCCTTCACGAATCCGTGCTGACTATCCCGGATTAATCCGCATCTTTCTAAATGGTCGTAAATCCCATCCCGAAGGACCTTTTCCATCAATTTACCAACCACCGAAGTAAGACTAACCAGTCTATAATTACCAGGGTCATTTCTATTCCCTTTCTTAAACAGAGGAACAACACTCGCCATTCTCCAGTCCTCTGACACTATCCCCGTGGACAGCGAGGACCCGAAGATCAAAGCCAAAAGCTCTGCAATCTCATCCCTTGCCTCCCAAACATTTCTGGAGTCCAGTAGAATGGGCCTTAGCTTTCTCAATAATAAAAAAACGCTCAGAAACAAACCTGCTATCATTGTTTCCTGCAAGAACATTTCTAAATAGAATGGCAATTCTGCTTTGAAAATCAAAATTCATTAGCAGAAATATAAAGAAAATCTGAATCAAAACCAGACAGATCCATGAGCATCAAAGCTAATGAGTTTTATGGATGTATTTTTGTTCTTATTTTAGATTTACTGCATTGACCTTCACTTTTCAATTTTCCCCATTTTCTTGAGCCTTTTTAGCAATCTCAATGTTGCTTAAAAGTATTTTATTGTCTCACAAGATTTTTAAAATTTCATCTAATAGTTCCTGATTTTCAATAAAGCGGTTCATAAATCGCTTAATCCAGTAACTTCCTCTCTGTGACTGCACCTTCTGATATTCCCTCATCACCTTTTACCCCTCTAACTTCCTTAAGCTGTTTATGTGCCAGTTCTCATTTGCTGTGTATTTCCAACATTTTCCACTTTTGTTAAAAGTTACTGTTTCATTTCCAACATAAAACATATGGAATATCCCACTGCGCATATCCTGAATTGTCGGGAATCTGCTAATATTATTCTACTTCTATAAACTGATGCTTCATTTGAAATCAAATAACTTTATAGCAACTAATAAAAAAAAATCTAACTTTCATTTATGTAACACCTTACCACTGAAAAGTCTCAAACACAATGAACCATACTGAAGTACAATGTTCATTTAGGCATGTCTCCAACTGGAGAGAAATAGCTAAGCTGTAATGTTGACTACGTGTTCTAATAGCCCTAGTTCATGAAATGAATTCTAAAGCTTGAATCCAGGTATGTTGAGTTGCGAGTATCCAGTTCATTATTGATATTTTCGAACAGAGTTTTTAAAAGATAGTTTACAGTTGATGTTTCGGGTGAATCAAATGTGTATGGACCTTCCATACAGCACTATTGTTGGACAAAACACTAAGAATGTTGCACTAAAAGATGCTCTACAAGGTTTTTCAAAGAGTAAAATATAAATAATGCAGTTTATATCATAAACCATGGTATATATAATAGCATCATAGCTAGTTAGGTGAAAATGACTTGTATATGATTATGTAATTTACTAATAATATCAAGCTATGTATAATATTCATAGTACTAAGAAAAAAAGCACTTAACAATGTGTTATCACTCAAACAAGATCTTGGTACCATAATCCAGGCTTAAACTGCATTATGTGGTTTTTTATAATTTAGACCACTGTATGTATGTACACATTGTACACTGGTGTATGTGCCTCCATATTCATGTAAGCTTTTCTTTCTTTATGAATAGGGATCTGATTTCTGCAGAGATCAGATCCAATCTAATATTCAATTGGCACTGTAATTAGAATATAAATTAATAAAAACCAAGTCTCAGTATAGATTTCCATATATCAGCAAACTGTTCATACAAGGTTGACTTATTAACAGATTAAATTTTAACTAGAAAATCACGGAGTAATCCCAGGAAGCAAATTTCTGTTGGTATAGAGTTCAGTTCAGTGTGGCAATGACATGCTTTCACCACAAACACACACAGAACAACAATATGCAACAAACAACTCCAAAAATAGAGGTACAACCAGCAAGCCATGTGTGACTGCAGGAACTAGTGTTGGATGGCTGAAGAGCACTGGAAGCTCTCCTATTTTTGTTGTACATATATCACTGCACACAAGCTTGGAGTCAGACAAAGGATGGAGGCAAGGGACAGACACAAAGCAAGAGAGGAGGAAAGAAGGGGCAATCCATGGGACATAAAGAGAATAAGCGAGGAGTTACTACGCTAGTTGGGTCAGCAATCAAATGAGGCTTGAAAAATTGAAACAAAAATCATGAAAAAAATTCAAAGATTCAAATTGGTATCTTTAGACTAAAAGGATACTGCCAAAACATTAATTTATTTCATGCATTAATATTTCACTCAATGTCAAGCAGCAAACAGGGTTTGGTTGGTGGTGGTGGTGGGGGGGGGGGGGGGGGTGGGGGGGGAGCGCAGATGACAAGTGGCTGTCTTTAATAGTGGGTTGGGAGACAATCTGCAAGCTTGCTAAAGCAAGAAAAACTATGAAGAAATGGTAAAAACTGCGTCTGAAATATGTATTTCCACATTTGGTGAATTGACTATGTAAGCATGGAACGTGAGCAGTCACCATCAGGGCATATTAAAATGATCATTGTTAAAAAAAAAATCATCAAACTCATTAATTAGCTAATGAAATAAATTGGTGACTATTCATTTTTTCCCTTTCTTTTCAACGAATCCACAGACAACATTAAGTACTGTTTAAGTGTATGAAAATCTGAAGACAGACAATGTGTAAGACATTGACAAGCAGACAGCATAATAGCATCTTCGCTGACTGACATTTACATTACATCATCATGGGGGATGGGGTGGAATAAAACTTTACGGCAGCAAAGGTTTTCATATGGAATGTTGGAGACACAATCTGTGAGACAGCGAAGAATGAAGGACCATCTAGAAAAATATATGTAAATACAGTATCACATTTCCCCCACCCCCCCCACACAAATTAGTGCAAGGACAAGAAGTTTAAAAAAATACTATAAATGTCAAATGTTGACTAAAATATGATGTTATTTAGTATTATCCTGCTGACTTGGTTGAGAGTAAAAGAATGAGCACTCTGGGAAATGAGTAGCAAAGCTGGAAGATGTAAAGAATTGAAGGGAAAGTTGAGATTGGTTGGAAAGTAAATGAAGAGAGTTTTACCGCTTGGCACCTCTGTAAAGAACAAGAGAACATTTCAATCAAACGCCATGGTAGGAACAAACAGGTTGCAACAAAAACAAAAAGGAAACATTCCAACTTGGCAAACATAAAACAAACAAAATAGCTTTGTTCCTTCAAAAACACAAATGTGGCAAAACGCAAGAAAACATAAAAAGGAATCCTACGAACAAGGACGCAAAGTTTGAACTTTGTTCTATTTTCTCTATGATGTGATAGGATTACAAAGATGAATCTGTACATTCCAAATATATTTTGGACACTACTCTTGGATATTCACTACGCTCCTTCGCAGCATCTATGTATTTCACCATAAGATGTGTTTGGCCCATTATTATTCATGATAATTGAGAGTTTTAATGAAAGTTAATCGAGCTTCCCCTTCTTCCTTCCTCCCATTTGTTCATCACTTCAACGCGGTAAATGTCCCCAAGTTCCCTCAAATTAAACAAGTTCTACTATTTTCCTCTGTTAAAATCTTCCATAAACTTTCAGGAAAAATAACTAATGAAGATTCTGGAAACACTCAGCAGCTTGGTCAGCATCTGACGTGGCCTTTCTCACCAAAACTAATGGCTGAAACAAATCATAGAATCCTACAGTGCAGAAGGAGGCCAATCGGCCCATCGAGTCTGCACCGACCACAATCCCACCCAGGCCCTATCCCCATAACCCCATGCATTTACCCTAGCTAGTTCCCCTGACACCAAGGGGCAATTTAGCATGGCCAATCCACCTAACCTGCACATCTTTGGACTGTGGGAGGAAACCGGAGGAAACCCACACAGACACAGGGAGAATGTGCAAACTCCATACAGACAGTGACCCAAGCTGGGCATCGAACCCGGGTCCTTGGCGCTGTGAGGCAGCAGTGCTTAACCGTGCTGCCCCGAAACAAAGGATCCCAACTGAATATTAACCTATCTTGCCTCTTTTAGCTGATTGAGCTGCTATGTTACCCCAACATTTTCTTAAATAAGGTGCCTCAAGATGCACTTGTTACCAAATTTAGACTTTATAAAAGTTTCTGTAACATAGAACCCAATCAATCCTATTTTTAATGGAGGTGACTGGACAGGAAATGTATTTTACATTAGGCTGGCATATAACATTGGACACATAATGACAGTGAGAGGCTGATTAGACATGCTAATTAGCATTGGTTGATACATAGCTCTTCATATGAACAGTTCATTATGTCTTACTGGTGTCTGATGTATGCAATATTGAGTAGAAGGTTAATACCACATTTAAATGAAATTAAGATCAGTTATCAGTACAAATACCAAGCAATGCTATCCTAAAAGTTCTTCAATTGGATATCTTTGAGATTATCTTTTGATAATAAAGGTCGCATTCACTTGTGCATTGTGAACCCTTCATTAATGGCAATGAAAGGAATTACACGGTGTTAAGTGCATTTATATTCTGTCAGTTCAATGAACAGCTTAAGAACTGTACAGTACAGACCCTTTAATGATCCTGTTTGCAGAAAATTGGATCTAACATGAATATGAGACACTAATTTGGCCTCATCTATTGCCTTTGAAGACCTGATGCCTTGGGAGCAGGAGCTCTCCTGGTCCGTGGCTGAAAATACAATACCGATTGGATTGTCCAGATCTATTTGTTTCAATATAGTTTAGCATGCTTTGAGTAGTTTTTAAACTAGTAACGTACAGCTTCAACCAGTTTTGCATAATCAGATGCTGCCAGGCACTACACCCAATTTGAAGGAGCTCTTGGAATGATTGTCTTCAATTTAGCACCTAATACATATCCACATCTGTGAGTGGATATTTAATCTTAGTTCGTGAGAATTTACAGTGCATATTACTGCTAATTGGGATTAGCAGTGAATCAATAATGATTGCTTAATGCAAATAAGTGGATTAAAGTACAGTTTGCTTAACATGAGGCTGCTTCCATTAAGTGGCTTCTACTGCGTTAATGAATAAAATCAGCATCATTTATCCCCTTTCACATTTAAGGGCAACTATGTCTGAAATGCATTCACTTTATCACATATACAATGCCTTGCTTCCATTTCATATATACCGTTATGTGGAAATATGCCTGAACTGACTTTGAATGGTGTAAACTGGTGCTGGATGAGATGGGCTATGCTCACAGAGCACTTAACTGCTGTCTATGGCCAATGGTGATCAGCCTATTCCAATAATGACTAATGAGCAAGAGCTTCCTGACCATGCATCACATAACCTTCAAAGATTCATGGACAGTACTTAACCATCAATCATGACGACAGCAGGAACTAAGTAAGTATCTGTAGGAAGTAAGTTTGAAATCTAGAGGCATTTCTGATTAAAATGATGCTAAACTTGAAGAATGTTAACAATTAACTTTAAACAATTAACCTTGTTCGGCTCTGTTATGATAATTGTATTGAAGAACATGTTTTACCAATAGTGTACTGTTGCAAAGATAATGGTATTCCCATTAGAATTAACAGAGATCAGCACCACCATGGTACTACATTTTATATTGGCTGCAATGATAAAACAACACAACTGTCAGCCTTTAAATATTCCTCTTCCCGGAAAGCAAAACAGTGGTAGGTGCTTCCCTAATCATCACAGGAACTTTGACTCATTCTCAGTTCTTTGTAAGTCATTACCTCCTGCAGGGGTTTACTTCTTTCCAATATAAAACATGCAGGATCCAACATTAGTGAACGAGTGATACAGTTGGTGTACCTTCTTTATTTACTTCAGGTTTTTAAGACACATTTGTTCGGCTTTTCAAAAGGAGGAAAAAAGACTAGTTGCGATGTACTTTTGCAAAAAAATATTTAATATCTGCTTGATGTGTATCAGTTTATAAAAGTGTGTTCCATTAAAAGAGATGGGGTAACAAGTAAATGAAGGATGATATTGATACGACCAATTAATCTGACATTGTGATTTTGAAGAAATATTTAGATATTTGATGTCCTGTTAGTTAACATTCCTTGCAGTACTCTTGGACACAATGTTTTCAATAGCATGACGTGGGAAGAACCAGTCCCTCAATGAGTTAAGGAAACACATTGGGAGAACTATAGATCCCAGGAATTATTTCAATTGTACAGCTTTTGAGTCTTTCTTCCACTCCACTCCGCAACGAACATGGGAAAGGGATAAAAGGCTCTAACAGGCTTTTAATCAGATTCAAGCCGCCAATGTGAAATGGAGTTAGAAGATGCTGAGTTTGTAGCAACAACTGAAATGTCTTTGTCAACATTTAGTGTCCACTTGACAGTTCGGTCGATTAGGAAGACTTGTGATGCAATTAATACTCACAATTCACAAGAAAGACTGTGGTACTCACCTGCTTTCCCTTGTGTCAGATTTGTATTCTATGGCTAACAATAACAGCTTCAGCTTCACAAAACAGAGCCTGTAAATGGAAGGCAAAGAACCAGTCACCTCATATGATTACATATCAGGCAGGTAAAGCCATTTCACAAATAAAGTCAGTAGACAATATTCTTGACAGAGGGAATCATTCTGATCTTAGACAAATTCCTCATGGAGTTGTAAAAATACTTGGAGGAGTATGATCAAAAAGGAATAACCTTAAAAAGCCTCCTGGCTCACTGGATGCCAGGATAGATACTGTCATAGAATCCCTGCAGTACAGAAGGAGGCCATTCAGCCTATCAAGTCTGCACCGACCCAATCCCACCCAGGCCATATCCCCGTAACTCCACATATTTACCCTGCTAACCCCCTAACACTAGGGTCAATTTAGCATGGCCAATCAACCTAACCCGCAAATCTTTGGGCTGTGAGAGGAAACCAGAGCACCCGGAGAAAACCCATGCAGACACGTGGAGAATGTGCAGACTCCGCAGACAGTGATCCAAGGCGGGAATCGAACCCGGATTCCTGGGGCTGTGAGGCAGCAGTGCTAACCACTGTGCCACCGTGCTGCCCTGTGCAAATGCTCAGTTTGTTCTGGTCCTCTCCCTGAAGCTGCTAGAGGATGGACAATGTCAGAGATGGGGGAGCGGGGACATGGATCGGGAGGGAGGGAGGGTGAGGCATACAGGGCAGCGACAAAGATTTTATCCAAGTTTTGCGAAGTAATGGGGGGGGGGGGGGGGGGGGGGGAGGATTCTCTGAAAACAGGCCCCTGAAGGAAGTACACATCAGGTGATAGAAGCTGTGCCACATTGCTCAACTCTCCATCGTAACTGGTCTTGGTACCAATCAATCCAGACTAAAATGTGATTTTATTCTAGAGCCACAGAAAGTAGATCTTGTCAGTATCAATGATTGGAGAGTCCAGAGAATCTACCTCAGGGCCAAGCTGCATTATTTGACCGTCAAGTCGAAACCAGGGCACACCAGAAATTCAGAATTATACTTAATATTAGTCCCTGCAATAACAGTTTAATATTATTTCTCCTTAAGCCAGACAATTGCAAGTACCGTTCACAAAGCAGTCAGTCTGTCATAAGTGCATTTGTGTTAAATCTATGCCCAGTAAACCGCAACGATCTTCTTAATAGAGAATGAATCAAAAGATAAAAGGATCATCCATATAATTTCTGATTGTGTACATCAACTTGCTTGTCAATTAACACACTTGAAGTGTCAAGTGAGAAAATATTTCTAGCTCTGGTCCTATCATCCATCACTTTACTCTACTAATTATAGTCATTCTATTACATTTACTGAGAAAAAAGGCTGAAAATCAATTTTTATTAGTTGCACAATCATTATTAATTAAGCAATAAATATTGAATCCAAGTATGAAGAAAAATCAGTGTAAAATTAAATTTATAATACTTTTGTCACTAATGTAATGTTTACAGCTGAACCCACACAAATATTTATTTTGTTCAGTATAATATGGACTAAAGAGAAATTGAAATAAAACTCAATGGACAACTTATCGTCAACTTAAATTGGGAGTTGATCATAATTACTAATCATCCTGAAATTTTAACAGTCATTGACTGTCTCAAAGTCTTTAAACATGGCTACAGTATTAAGGTACATATGAACAAGAACAGGCCATTCAGGTCTTCAAGCTTGCTCTGGCATATGTCGGCTGGTCAGTATCTCAATTCCATTTATCTTTCTTTCACATGTATCCTTTCATACACTTAGCAAAAAAAAAAAATCAGTCAATCTCAGTCTTGAAGTTTTCAACTGACCAAACATCTTTTGCAAGAGAATTTTCCACATTTCCACTGTGTGGAAACAGTGCTTTCTGATGTCACCCTTGTGTGACCTATCTCTAACTTCAAGATTGCACCCCTTGTCACGGAGTTCCCCAACCAGAAAAAATATCTTCTCTCTAACTACACTTTTACCATTTTAACCCCTTAACGGGCTAAACTTATGGGTAAAATGTTCTTTCGAGAGTCGGTGCAGACTCATTGGACAGAATGGCCTCTTTCTGCACTGTAGGGGTTCTATGGATTCTATGGTTCAACAGGCCAAAGGATGGGCAGGCTAGCTGATGCCATACACCATAATATAGCATACAGTTCAGTATTTATTTGTGTCACAAGTAACAATTACATTAACACTGCAATGAAGTTACTGTGAAAATCCCCTCGCTGCCACAATCCGGTGCCTGTTTGGGTACACTGAGGGAGAAATTAGGATGGCCAATGCACCTAACCAGCATGTCTTTTGGAGCGTGGAAGGAAACCGGAGCACCCGGAGGAAACCCACACAGACACGGAGAGAACGTGCAAACTCCACACAGACAGTGACCCAAGCCAGGAACTGAACCTGGGACCCTGGCACTGTGAGGGCAGCAAGGGTGGGCAGGCAGGCAGTGAACTAGCCAGTTGTTTTACTTTATGTGTTCCCGCCACCCGGCCTTCATTTATGCTGGTGGCGGGTGGGGTTGTAAAATTCCCCCTGTGATGTCAAGGTTAATGGTAGTCATGATGTGGAAATGCCGGCGTTGGACTGGGGTAAACACAGTAAGAAGTTTAACAACACCAGGTTAAAGTCCAACAGGTTTATTTGGTAGCAAAAGCCACACAAGCTTTCGGAGCTGCAAGCCCCTTCTTCAGGTGACCTGAAGAAGGGGCTTGCAGCTCCGAAAGCTTGTGTGGCTTTTGCTACCAAATAAACCTGTTGGACTTTAACCTGGTGTTGTTAAACTTCTTAATGTCAAGGTTAAGCAGCCAATCACATTAAAGAATTCTCCCAGACAGCAACATCAGGAAGTTTAAAGCACTGGTTATCCTTCACATTATCACTTTACAGACAGCAAAATAAAGATTCGAATGTACACATGGGATTAAGCTAGAAACTTCAATATCATGAGTAAAACGTATTTAAAAACCGATGGAATTTTTATCATAATGGAAACATTTGACATTTCACAAATATAAAATTATTATTCCTGGGCCGGAGAGGTTGTACATTATCAATTACGAATTCAGACCTCACTGAACAAGACATAATGTTTCAAGGATTTTTACAGTGAGGCCAAATGTTAAAATGGAAGCTCGCATCAGTTCAAGTGATTTCAAAGGATTTTCATCTGCTGGAACTTGGCAACAGCACACCCTGTGGGGAAGCAAGGACTCACCGACTGCAGCTTCTGGAATTCCACATTTAACGGTGAATGTTTCGGTGCCCGAATCTGCTGTCAGTTTCACAGTCATAATGACGGTGAATGCTGTAGTTTCACCGTCATTACAACTGCAAAATCCTGGCCATTATCTTTTACAGTCAAAGATTCTGGAAATAACTCTAAGGGCTCCACAGTATCAAAGCAGGTTATCCAACTGAATATTTCACAATGTCCAGCACAGATCCACATCACTGGATGAAGAATCACCCAGAATCTACGATGAATCAATCAGGCATTTTGAAAGTAATCAGCTCCAATACTTACAGTTTAAAACTTTTCATCTATTTAATGATATCTTTCTCTTTCCTAACACGATTCCATAAAACAGCTGTATTTACAGTAATGTTAACATGGATTAATTTGCGCAACAATATACAAAAGGACATATTGATTATCATAGGGCTTAATTAAAGAGAATTGGATAGCATTATCCATCTAACACTAGCAAGGACATGAGAGTATGAATAATGAGGTCTCTTTAATTTAAACTAGAAAACAGGATAATTGAGTCTCTAGGCAAAACCTATGTGTCAAGTGAAGATTTTTAGGCGATTCCTAAATCTCATTAGAACATCTGCATTCATTGATCATCACTTCCTTGTGGCACTGCATCATTAGTCGACAATAACAACCCCTCCTTGTTTAAATCTCATTAACCCCATGAGAACAGATGATGCGAGTTTTCCAAGCAGCCATTACCATGACAAGGCGACTGTTGTTTGGTATATGAACATGACTCTCGTAATAAAGTAATCAGTTTCTCCCGAGGGGAAATCCAAAATCTGAACTGTAATTACCATACGGAGACATTAATTGCTTTCATATACTCTACTTATATTTGGAAGGCCAATCCAATTCCATTTGGTGAGCTCAATTGAATTTGATTCCCCCTTCACATTAATGGTCATCTTTGCCCTGACCTAGGGCATGCCTTGGACACCACTGAAATATCTACCTATCACTTCTGATGACATTACTTGGAAGAAGAATCAGTCTATTTATACTAAAGCACTATATGCAGCTGTCTGATTTGGAACCCAGATTTATTTTAATTATGCTTCTTATCTCTCCACATTAAGTTGAATGGGGTTTACTGCATTCCTGTTCCAACATTAAATTTTATTACCCTTTCCAGACAGAAAAGTAATACCTTATATTCGGTGACAAGTTAGTGCTCCATGCTATTTGAGGAGGTCAAGAAGATAGCTGTACATTTTTCTTCCAGTAAGATTTAGCAGTCACGAGGAGATGTATGAAGGAGGCTGACTCATCCTCACATCCTTTGCAACACAGCTCAGATTAGGCACTTATCATACAAAGAATAATGAGACCTATACCTAACCACGTGGGTTGCATATTAGTACACCAACATACCGTGCTTCTAAACTACCTACTGGAGAATGCAAACTACCTATATTTTAAAACATTACCCTTTCTGTGAGTAACTGGGATATGTAGAAATTCTCAATACTGCTGTGTTCTCCTTATAAATGGTTTTTCACTGCTGTTTTATGAAGGATTACTTCAACATTTTTGAGTGAACCAGTGTAGTTAACTTGACAGATAGTAGTTATTGAAGCCAATCAGGAAAGTGTGATGGATAATTCTTTTGCGCCTTGCAAATAGCTCATTCACAGATTAAATGTATAGGCTGTCACATTTAATGTGTGACTGTTATTCACAAGACTTTTAATTATATGTACTAATGGATAGGGAGCAGTAATCGCCAGAGAGGAGTAAGTAGTCAGAACTGTATTAAGCAGAGAGAGCAACAAAGGTGGGGAGGAAAGGGGGCTGCTGAAAAGTGGAACTGACGAGGAGCAGAGAGATAATAGCAAGAGGAGGTAGACATGGAAGTGACATGGAGAGTGGTGAGGGGAGGAGCAGTAGGAGCTTTACTGGATAAGGAAGATGAAATGACAGGATCCAGCACCAAGTGGTAGAGAGTGGTGGAAGCAGTGCTGAGAAACAATGAATCCAAAATGAAGCTGGGAAGGGGGTCTGAAATGGAGCTTGAAATGGTCAGGTAATGCAACCAGGAAATAGGTCTCCCTGAACACAAAAATATTGCCCTCTGTCTCTCTTAAGTTTAAATTTATTTATTAGTGTCACAAGTAGGCTTACATTAACACTGCAATGAAGTTACTGTGAAAATCCTCTCGTGGCCACACTCCGGTGCCTGCCTGTTCAGGTACATTGAGGGAGAATTTAGCATGGCCAATGCATCTAACCAGCAGGTCTTTCAGATTGGGGGAGGAAACCAGAGCATCTGGTGGGAACCCACGCATACACAGGGAGAACATGCAGACTCCACACAGAGGGTGACCCAAACTGGGAATTGAACCTGGGTCCCTGGCGCTGTGAGGCAGCAGTGCTAACCCACTGTGCCACCGTGCTGCCCATTAACAATGGCTGGAACTTTCTGGCTGTTTATGCTGCAGTTAATGGAGATTTGGCTGAGCACCAAATTCTCCATCCTTGCTTGCAGCAGCGGCAGGGCATGAATGCCAGGAAAATTCAGGCCCATATCATTTTGGTCAATGTTGTTTGGTTTCAACGAGACAAAGGATGCAAGAACTGAGAATACATAATGTTATCACTTGGGGCAATCTGGGTTAGGGAGAGCTTGGTGAAATTCAGAGCTCTAATTTATGCTAGCACTATGCCTTAGTCCCATTCTCGCATCGCGTAACATCTTTATTTCGCACACCAGGCTTTTTCACAACTTTGCTCAGATTAAGATTGCCAATTTTAGACTAGAGAGAGAACAATTCTGTGTACACAGTTAGAACTGGGGTGAAATTGTGCAAGCTTATTTTACATTCACCTCTCCCGGCCAGCAAATAAAGAAAATTTTAATCCATTTGGCTGAGCTGGCCTTGAATTTGGGTGTCAGAGTTGAAGGATAATGCTTCACTTACTAAACCACCTGGCCCTCACATTGCACATTTTTGCACATCGACCCAGTTCTACATTGAATGAGCACATGACCTTGTCACTGAAGTACAAAGTGGCTTTGTCATATGTCCCTACTTCTGAATTCATTCTGACATGAAGTCCAATCCAAACTTCAAGTCAGGGCAAATCTGGAGATCAAAGTTTATACATTTCACATTGAATTAAGAGGGAAATGTGGAGCTGTGCAGAGGTAAGGCTCCATATCTTGTATCAGGCAACAGCAATTTCCATTTCTATAGTGCTCTATATGCAAGGAAGTGCCTCAAGCCCCTTGCTAGAGTGATGCATAACCAGTAGATGTTGAGTGGGAGAAGACAGAATTCCATGGTTGAAGATGAGAGCCATAAGCAAGTGTTTCTAGGCAAGAGAGATACTGTAACAGCCAGCTGCAACAGAGATGAGCAAAAAGGCTGGAGTAATGGTTACTGCTGGTGGAATAGATCCATGTTTAGACTGTCAGGTATACACAAAGGACAAAGGTGCAGCTCATGTAAATGAGACCTGGGGCAGTAATCAAGGTATGCCACGGTCATTCTTGGAGAAAATACTTTGTACAACTGAAGCAGTGATAAGAGTGTTCCAACACTCCGCATTTAAAGGAATTAATCAGAGCTTACAAATGAGCTTAAAGTCAGTGTTGGAGATCAGAGTCAAAAATTGTTTGTTTACTTACTCACAAACTGCAGGAAATGACAAGCCTATGAAGGCACTGGACAGATACTCTGTGTACATCTCATTTGCTACCCCTTCTAGGTAGTACTTCTGCCAGGTATCTTCCTCAATCTAGAATGGAAAGAGAAATGGAATGTTGACACATCTAGAATCATAGAATACAATCCCTACAATGCAGAAGGAGGCCATTCAGCTCATCGAGCCTGCAATGGCAACAATCCCACCCTGGTCGGTTCCCCATTACCCCACATATTTACCCTGCTAATCCCCCTGACACTAAGGGGCAATTTACCATTGCCAATCAACCTGACCTGCGCATCTTTGGAGTGTGGGAGGAAACCGGAGCACCCGGAGGAAACCCACGCAGACACGGGGGAGAACGTGCAAACTCCACACAGACAGTGCCCGAAGCCGGAATTGAACCCGGGTCCCTGGCGCTATGAGGCAGCAGTGCTAACCACTGAGCCACCGTGTCGCCCTTAAAGGAAAGCCAAAGTTTGGATTTTACTCCATCTCCTCTGTAAAGGTCAGTGTTGTAATTCCAAATGGTGACACCTGGGTTCGAATTTCGCTTGGACTGACAAAATGAAAGTTTTACTAATTAAATTAGATTAAGTAGTTGAGGTTTATACAAAAATATCCACCATGGTGAAGTAATAGGATGCCACAAACATGAGATCAGAAATGTTACAGTGGTCCTGTTGAAGGCATTCATTCTGCCTTTATAACAATCACTCCCCACTGAAGAGTAAATGAAGGAGACGCTGCCCTTTTTTTTCTTAGTTTGAGGCTCAAGCACAAGGATAGACAATTCAGCTTTCACCTACACCACACCAGGACAAATCCATCTTGATCCTAATGTACGGAGGAAAAAAGGCTTTTAATAGTCCATCTCAACCATCCTTACCTCGGCAATCACAAAATGTTCCACAAATGACCTCAAGAATAACAAACAGCATCATATGCTGACGAGGTTCACTTATTAAATGCCGACAGTGCAGAAATGGGCCATTCGGCCCATCAAGTCCGTATTGACTCTCCGAAAGAGAATTTTAGCATAATTCTCATAATCCCAAGCATTTACCATGGCCAGAGCACCTAACCTGTACACCTTTGGACTGTGGGAGGAAACTGGAGCACCCGGAGGAAACCCACGCAGACACAGGTGAGAACGTGCAAACTCCATACAGTCACCCAAGGCCGGAATTGAATCTGGGTCCCTGGAGCTGTGAGGCAGTAGTGCTAACCACTGTCCCATTGTGCTGCCAAGGGGGTCTATGACTTTCCTATCCACCAACACTCATTCCAGTTCTACTCCAAATATTATCAAAGTTCATATGGCTCTGTTACCAGTTTTCTTCCTAAATCACATTTTCTCCCTCATGTGACTGATATTATAATGCAGGGTTATTCTGTCAGTTAATCATAGAATCATAGAAACCCTACAGTGCAGAAGGAAGCCATTCGGCCCATCAAGTCTGCAACGACAACAACAATCCCACCCAGGCCCTATCTCCAAAATCCCACATATTTACCCTGTTAATCCCTCCAACATACACACCCTAGGACACTGAGGGGCACTTTAGCATGGCCAATCAACCTAACCTGCACATCTTTGCACTGTGGGAGGAAACCGGAGCAAACACGCAGACCAGGGAGAACGTGCAAACTCCATACAGGCAGTGACCCAAGCCGGGAATCGAACTGAGGTCCCTGGAGCTGTGAGGCAGCAGAGCTAACCACTGTGCCATCCCTTGAGTATTGAATATGGTTGAGTATTGACTTTGGTGGTAAAGCTATTTCCCCTAAATTTGTGTCTGAGACGTGGCCACAGCTGGACTTGGTACTCAATATTTTTTTTGTTCAAAATGGCGGCATTCAATCCAACCTGTATAAACATGCCCTTCTAGATTAGAAGCATTCTCATTTGTCACTCTGCTGCTGAGGCCTCTCTCAGCTAAATCTGACTAACGAGTAATTTTAAATTGCAAACTTGTGATTAGGTCATTGAAAATGCATTGTTTCTCATTATTTTATGACAGTAGAAATGGATGAGGGAGAGAAATTACATATTTTATTTTTGAAAGAGATTCAATATTAGAAAATGAAACCTGAACGACTGTAACCTTGGCTGCCCTCCAAGCCTGCTCAACTGAGACCTTGCCACAAAGACTGCTGGAGGCTCTTACCTCCAAATTTAGTTATCATAAAATCCCTACAGTGCTGAAGGAGGCCATTTGGCGCATCGAGTCTGCACCGACCACAATCCCACCCAGGCCCGATCCCCATAACCCCATGTATTTACCCTAGCTAGTCCCCCTGACACTAAAGGGTCAATTTAGCGTGGCCAATCCACCTAACCCGCACATCTTTTGACTGTGGGAGGAAACCGAACCACCCGGAGGAAACCCACGCAGACACGGGGAGAATGTGCAGACTCCACACAGTGACCCAAGCCGGGAATCGAACCCGGGTCCTTGGCGCTGTGAGGCAGCGGTGCTAACCATTGTGGTGCCCATGTCTTTATCCTTTGGATCAGGCAGGAAGTAGCTGAGAAAGGTGACAGAGTTAAATAATCTTCACATGCCATATCTCTTTACTGAGAAAATAACACAAAAAAAACTAAACATGTAGCTCCTTTACCAGCTATGTTGTAAGCTTGCCACTTCTTTAGATGCTGCTATGGCACACACCATTTTGTAATTGATGGGAAGATGATCTGCTCCCAGCTTTCTGCCAACACCTGACATGACTTGAGTACTGGGAAGTGTTGGCATAGTTTCTTATGCCAAAGAAAAGAGTCTCTGTTCCATCTGACACCTCTCCATTCCACAAGACTGAAATCAGACTTTATTATCTGATACTCATGGGGAAGGTGTCTGAAGTAGCATGTAAGTGAGCCAACAAAATGTATTGCCAACCAACCCCATTTATCTCAGAAAGAGAATTGCTGGGAAAGAAAAATAAGCATATGTCTTCAACTCCCGATTAATTATAATCGTCTGGAAAGTTCCAGAATATTTTATTGCACTAAGTGGAAATCGAATGCCAGCAAATTCAAATTAGTGCTGGCTTCTGCACAAAGGCGGTTGGGGGTGGGGAACAAGAGAGAGAGACAGGAAATTCTCTGGGCAAAGTTAATTGCACTCACCAACTGGGTTCATGAAGGGGAAAGTCACTGGTTAGTTGATCACAATTGGGTGGCACAGTGGTTAGCACTGCTGCCTCACAATGCCAGGGACCCGGGTTTGATTCCTGCCTTGGGTCACTGTTTGTGTGGAATCTGCACATTCTCCCTCGTGTCTGCGTGGGTTTCCTCCGGGTGCTCCGGTTTCCTCCCACAGTCCGAAAGACGTGTTGATTAGGTGCATTGGCCATGCTAAATTCTCCCTCAGGGCACCTGAACAGGCGCCGGAGTGTGGCGACTAGGGGATTTTCACAGTAACTTCATTGCAGTGTTAATGTAAGCCTACTTGTGAAACTGATAATAAACTAAACAATTGGAAAACTACCTCTAATAAACCAACACAGCATGGGACTGTGACATGGATGGTTGAATTGTGCAAACATGATGGGATCAGAAAGGTTAACATGGTTCAGGATTTTGGTAACATTTTCAAGACCACTGAAAAAAATACATTTTCTGTTAATTTCTTTTCCATCTGGTGCTTT
Organism: Mustelus asterias; assembly: GCF_964213995.1. NCBI lineage: Eukaryota > Metazoa > Chordata > Chondrichthyes > Carcharhiniformes > Triakidae > Mustelus > Mustelus asterias. The sequence continues at coordinate 13,945,381 of NC_135828.1, read as the reverse complement.
CTAAATGAGACTATTAACACCTAGTCAGGAATTGAACCCGGATCCCTGCGCTGTGAGGCAGCAGTGCTAACCACTGTGCCGCCCGTGTTTTTACCTAAAGAAATACATTTGTACAGTATCTTTCCTAGCCAGAGATTCTCACAGCCAATTAAATACATTTCAATTGTTTTGGGTGTAAGGCAAGCAATTTGTGTACAACAGGTCATGGGAAAGCAAATAAGAAAAGTGACCAATTGATCTGTTTTGGTGCCAGAAGTTGAATTGTAAATGTTGGCTCGGACACTGGAATTACTGTCCTTCATTGAACATTGTAACTTGAGCCATTAAACCCAACTGAACAGGCCGGATTACATAATTTGGAAGACAATGTAGTTTGGACTTAATTCTTTTTAAACATTTCTTATCAATGAATCAAACCACTTCAATGAACAGTTTTAAGGATGAGGCAACAGTGAAGGAGTCATTGTGAATGGCTGGTAAGAGTAATGCTGGTGAAAAAGTTTTTGCAGGTGTGTTTAAAAATCTCCACGCGTGAATGATGACGAGCACTCCCAAGTTACATGCGCCACCTCAGACCCAGCAGCGATAAATGCTTGTTGATGTGGCAGGTCACAGGGCTATTTCCCCGGTAGTCAAGTTTGCATGAGCTGCGATGATTATTTATGAGGCGCTAAGTTCTCCAATTTGGAAAAGATTAAACTTTGCAGTGATGATGTGCATTTTCAGCTCCCAAAAACCATTAGTTGCTCCACAGCATTCAGAATGGATTTGTAGAGGCTCACAGTGCCTTCGCAATGGAACAGAGGTTGGGATTTATCCACCAAGGGATTAGATGAGTTTGGGAGACAGCTGCTTGGACGACAATATAACGGGCATTAGTTAGGAAGCTGAATTTGACTTCTCTTTTGAAGTTCTCCTGAGCGTCCGGTCAATGCGCATCCCTCAACCATATTACTGGTCATTATCACACCTGGGATCTAGCTGTGCATAAACTGATTATCTTGTTTCCCTACCTTGACAGAGTGACCAGACTTCAAAAGTACCTTAATGACTGTGAAATGCTCTGGGGTGGCCAGAGATCTTGAAAGGCACCATATGAATGCAAGTTAGTTCTCTTCTTTCTTTAACACTTCAATATTTTTTTCTGGTGTCATGTTTAGATTTATTACTAAAATGTGACATTATTTGTCTCTGGAGGTTTACAACTTTCAAATACAAACGCATTCTGCGAAGTAATAACGTAAATCAAAATGTTGTTACAGGAAAGTTATCCCAGTCACTTACTGTTGCTGAATATTATGCACTGGTTTCCCCATTCCAATCTCCCCACCCCCAACAACTACCCAGAATAAAGAGGCATGTCAGCTACTCTCAACAACCTTTACAGATGCACCATGTAAAGCATTCTTTCTGGTTGTATCACAGCTTGGTATGGCTCCTGTTCTGCCCAAGACCGCAAGAAACTACAAAAGGTCGTGAATGTAGCCCAGTCCATCACGCAAACCAGCCTCCCATCCAGTGACTCTGTCTACACTTCCCGCTGCCTCGGCAAAGCAGCCAGCATAATTAAGGACCCCACGCACCCCGGACATTCTCTCTTCCACCTTCTTCCATTGGGAAAATGATAAAAAAGTCTGAGGTTACGTACCAACCAACTCAAGAACAGCTTCTTCCCTGCTGCTGTCAGACTTTTGAATGGACCTACCTCGCATTAATTTTCATCTTTCTTTACACCCTAGTGATGACTGTAACACTACATTCTGCACTCTCTCCTTTCCTTCTCTATGAACGGTATGCTTTGTCTGTATAGCGAGCAAGAAACACTACTTTTCACTGTACGCTAATACATGTGACAATAATAAATCAAATCAAATCTAGTGGTATAAAAGAATGTTCTAGGGTAATAATACAGTACAAAATACATATTACCTTGCAGGCATCGTGGCAGCTGTGCACACATTGATGGTTCTACATAGCTGTGGGGTGGGTACTTGCATGGGGTTCATATTTGGCAGGTCAAGGTGGTCGTTCCTTGTCCAGGGGTTCAGGTCACAATGGAAGGGGGATGGAGCAAAAGGGAAGGGTCTTTTGATAGCATGGAGCCTCTGTTGTTGGTTGGGGGCGGTCATCGTCAATGGGGTTGCCATCTGTCCAGACAGGCATCAGCCCAGTAACTCCTTTAGCTAAGGATGAATTCGGGGTCACATGAGGGTGAAGTGATACCCAAGCAAAGGAAGGCTCTTCAGCTCCAGGGGCAGCTTGTATGTCACTAACTGGCAGGTCTCCCACAGGTCAAACTGTTGGCTGGAAACAGCCTGGGAGCAAAGGCAACTGACAGCCATCAACAACTAAACCACTACATCCTTCCTTCAGCACTGAAGGGCAAATTACTACTCAGTAATTTTCCCTTTAAATCCTCCTCGTAATTGTCAGCACTCAGTATTGAAGTCATTTGGCGATTAGTGACATGTGATTTGCCAATCCAAATCTAAGTTATCCCACTATCCACCACTGATAGCCATTGAGTAACTAATGGAGGAAAAGACAGCCTACAACACGTGTAATCCACTCCAGCTGAATAGTTATAAAAAGGCATTTGGAACAAAGCAAAAAAATCCAAGCGTTTTGCTCGATGGGTGTTTAGTGAAACAACTGCAGCAATGAGACAATAATTATTACCAACAGCACTTCTGAATCTGCACTGCAGCAATTCCTAAAAAAACTAGAGATACTGCTCCTTCCCTCCTGAGAAAGCTAATTCATTTATTTTCACATGTAACATAACTCCGATCATGCACCATCGCTTTGCCATATCCTGGAACAATCCTCACAGGTTTAGAAACCCCTTTGGCAATTCAGAATACCTGCTCCTTGAAAGTGGGGTTTCATTTGTGACTGATCATGGACTCCAAGGCGATTGTTGTTCTGAATTGGACCGATTCAGATTGTAATGGAAGGTTCTGGAGTCGGCCAAATTAGGAGCTGAAGGGGTGGCATGGTGGCACACTGGTTAGCACTGCTGCCTCACGGTGCCATGGACCTGGGTACGATTCGAGCTTTGGGTGACTGTCTTAGAGTCTGCACGTTCTCCCCTTGTCTGCGTTGTTTTTCTCCGGTACTCTGGTTTCCTCCCACAGTCAAAGGAAGTGTAGGTTAGGTAGATTGGCCATGCTAAATTGCCCTTTTAGTGCCCTAAGATGTGTAGGTTAGGTGGATTAGCCATGGTAAATGCATGGGGTTACGGGGATGGGTCTGGGAAGATGTTCTTTCGGAGAGTCAGTGTAGACTCAATGGGCCACCTCTGCACTTTAGGTATTCTGTGGTTGTGTGGAGAAGTTTTGGGCCTATACATTTTCATATTCTATGTTCCTAAAGGGTTTCTCTAAATGTGGCAGGTATCCGAGTGTGATAATTGGCTGCCATAAAGCTGGACGTTAAAAGTTCTTCCCATTGTTGGGCAATGGTTTAGAGCCATTTCACAAACTAATATACTAGGCTAGCACTTGATGCCTGGTACTCTCATTGTAGTAGGTGTAAACCCAAGTCCCAGGTTATGAAGAACAAAGGGTGAAATTTTCCAATTTCTTTTCCTAAGTGCTGGCCGAGGCTAGAAAACCAGTTTGCAGCTTGCCAGCTGCACAGCCGGCTTTCCTCTCCATATTTTATAGCACTTAGTACAAAAAATGCTGGAGGTGGGTTTCATTGGCAGGGTGGGACGGACCTGAGACAGCCAGAAACATCAGTTCTCCAGAGATCAGGGCACCCTCACGATCTTACAAAAATAAAAATACAAAGATCCACCCACAGAAGCAGAGGGACCCCCTCGCACACCAACCTCCCCATCGCCACATCGGGACCCCCAGACTCCCCAACTGTAGCCCCCTTCACCGTGCTGCCCCTAGCACTGCCTCCTCGTGTCATGGGCAATGCCAGGGTACTTGGGACAGTGTCTGGGTACTGCCCAGAGATGTTCTTCTCCCACCAGAGTGCATACCTGTGCACTCCTGCTGGTTCCCTTCACCAGGCTGTCGTTACTCTAGATTTGTTGTAAACCTCATTGATATGATGGGGGAATTCCTAATGTGAGGGTGGACAATACAGCTGAGAAACCTGTTAATGATATTTAAATGAGGCACCCAACCTTCGTGGACAGCACCTCATTACATCACTGAGGCGGGGAATCTGGAAACGCGATCTCGCTGGTGAGATTCTTGTTTTCCAATTCTTGTGGGATTTTGCACCCATGTCACCATTTCTCTTGCTGATGTAATATTTTCCACATGCCTCAAGACTCTTGGATGCTCTGGTGAAAAGGGTCACTTGGAGCAAGAACAAGGGCAGCATGGTGGCACAGTGGCTAGCACTGCTGCCTTACAGCGCCAGGGACCCGGGTTCAATTCCGACCTCAGGTGACTGTGTGGAGTTTGCACATTCTCCCTGTGTCTGCGTGGGTTTCCTCCGGGTGCTCTGGTTTCCTCCCACACGCCAAAGATGTGCAGGTTAGATGGATTGCTAAATTGCCCTCAGTGTCCAAAGATGTGCAGGTTAAATGCGTGGGGGTGGAGGGCTGGGCCTGGGTGGGATGCTCTTTCAGAGAGTTGGTGCAGACCCGATGGGCTGAATGGCCACTTTCTGCCCTGTTGGGACTTTATAATTTTATGAAGAACACAAGAAGCTCTGCCTCCCCCATCTGAAACTTAAACCTCATGCTATAATTGTCAAGATTCCATACAGTCCAAAGCCATTATCTAAAATTATCCAAAAAACGACAACCTTTCCATGGTCGAGCTCGTTTGGAACAATTTCACAAAACTATCTCACATCTACCAGCAGATTGCCAAAGAGAGCTTATACCACCCTTCTTATTACACACAGAGTTACCTAAATTGGACAAGGCACTCACCATTTCTATTCCCACGCAAGCTAATTACAACGGTGTCTTTTATAATGGGCTTATAGTGCAACCATTTCAGGCAGGAAGCGGACAGGAACTGAATGGAAGCTGCAGCCAACAACAATCCATACTTCAACAACCAGCTGAGATGCAGAGATCAGAGTGTGGTGATTAGCATCATTGTTCACTGCATTTAGCGGGAGATTGTATAAACACCAGTGGCGGCTACTGTATTGAGAAGCTGTGCATGTTAACACACACTTTTGATTAGAGTTTCCATCCCTCCCCCCTTTATTTAAAGTGATTTCTACTTTATATTGAAAAGAGTGGCTCAAAAGAACACAATCTGAGGGCCTGAAACCTGATGGAGAATCAATCGAAGAATTATGAGTACAGAAGGGATAAGTATTTCACCATTGAAAAGCTGAAGTGCATGCCACACATTGGCACGTATTATGCCAATAAACTATGAAACATGTTTGTGCTGTGACACCTGTGCTAAGGCCTCAGAGATTTTACAAAGAACGTACAAATCAAACATTAAAAAGAAGTGAAGAGTCCAAAACTCAAGTCATGACATCATTAGATTTGAATTGAGATTGGAAGAGAGAGAAGAACTTTCATTAAATGGGCATAAAGAGTGAAGGAACTGATGAGGAGATGACGTTTGCATAAACAGCACCGGGCTTTCGAGATAGCTACACTGAGTAAAGTTTTTGATTCATATACTGGGCTGTCATTCTCATTCAAATCAGATGACAGGAGTTTACTACATTAGAATGAAATAGAGATGAACTGGGAGCTAATAAATTTGAAGTCCACGTGTCTTTGTGCGATCATGGATAAAGAGAAGAAACAGCACGTGCGGAGGAGAACCGGTGCCATGGGAATCGTGGCCATTCCTGGAAGAGGTGCCAAATTGACTGGAATTAATGACGCTGATTTTTGAAGTTGTAGTACTGAGGTAGTAAATCAATCAGCCCATGGAACGGAATCAAAGTCAGAAGTATTAGGTGCAAAGGCAAAAGTAAAAAATATGCACCTCAATTAAAAGTGCACCGCAAGAGTTCCTGCCATGAACTGAAAGAAAAGCACCTCCTGGCTTCATGTACAGGAGAATTCTCCTTAGACTCGGATAGATTTATGTGCAGATTAATGTGCTGGGGAAAATGTATTACCCGAACAACGTTCAAATATACTTAATACTGTTTTTAATAATTTGCATGTGTTTTTGGAGTTAGCTTGTACAAGTACTAGCTAAGCAATTCTTTACACTGGTACTTTTTAAAGCCTGGATTTAATGCAAAATTACATTGAGAAATGTATGAAAATATTTCAGCATGAACACATAATTTAGTGATTTGTCAATGTGTTTCTGGCACTTTATCAACTCTGTGTTTAATATGCACCATTTATTTTCAGACTTAATTTTGAAAGATGAAATCAGCACTTGGATTTCGAAATGCTCCATAAACTCCCTTCACACCAAATTCTTGAGTGACAACACAGAACCAAGTGATTGATCATTTTCAGGTTTTCTTAACCCTCGAATGAGATTTTGATTAAAACAAATCATTTTTCATCAACGGATCACCAGGTGATTAGTTATTTCAGCAGAACGTAAGTAAACAAACAGCAGCTGTGATTAATAAAGGCGATGGATGAGATCCAACTTTTTAATTCCCAGACAGGTTCAGCGTTCCTACAGCCAATTGAGGAAGTTTCATTATTCCCCTAATCCCTAAAAGCTTTGGCCTGCACAACTGGTCCTGTTAAAAGCCAAGGCCCTGGAGACTCTGCTATGCCGATTAAAAGCCAGAGGAACAACAGTAAATTATCAAATACACTTCGGAAAAAAATATAAAGTCTATTCTCAACTTGGTGACAGGTATGATGTATGTATGTTTTGAAATGATGTGAAACCTTACCTAAACTAATTACTTCATTCATGTTAACAAAGCACTCCTCAGAGCCTGATAATTAACTGATTCATGCCCAATGCGCTGTGGCATGGAACATCAGAAAAAGGTTGCTTTCCTGCTAACTAAAAAAAAGTTAACATATAACAATTTATTTTACAGTATAACACAAATGGCAAGTGTTAACTGCGATGGCTAAACATGCATGCAAAACACAAGACTTCACAACAACTCAGGATCCGTTCGTTGCCACACCACAATTCATTTTACACCATATCCAATGTCGCTGAGAGTTTGTCCTTGCATAGTATACAGCAGTTCTGAGAGTTTCAGTGTCCTCTTGGGGCAGCAGATGCACTCACCATGGCAGAGCAGATCTGCACACTTGACAGTCCAATATTACATAAATGTGGAGACAGAACCTCTAGGATGGTGGCCTGTAAGAGTGCTCCAATCAGCAAGTGTTTTACAGTTTCAACCACTTCCCCAGGACTTGAATATGAAAGGATTGAATAACAAACCTTCATGTTCCCTCAAATATATGAAACCTTAGCTAACTTAGAAGCTGAGAGTTTCCCAGTAGTATTTTTACAAGTACCAGTGCAGGAAAGGTTCACCTATTAAATTCAGTAAACAATGGCAAGAAAGAATCATAGAATCCCAAAAGTGCAGAAGGAGGCCATTCGACCCATCAAGCCTACACCGACAACAATCCTACCCAGGCCCTATCTCCATAACTCCACATAATCCCCCTGACACCAAGAGGCAATTTAGCAGGGCCAATCAACCTAGCCTGCACATCTCTGGACTGTGGGAGTGTGGTAAACCACTGTTAAGCTTATTGCCTGTGTGTGTGACATGCCCCTGCCGGCCCTGCCTGAGACTCCTCCCCCCCTGGTCCAGGTATAAAGGTGACTGCTCCCCACCCCCCTGCCTCAGTCTGGACCAGTTCATCGGCATGGGTGTGATCCAAGTCTTTTGCGAATAAAAGCCTATTTGTTCTTGCATACAAACTAGTCTTTGCTTGATTGATAGTGCATCAGGGAGGAAACTGGAGCACCCGGAGGAAACCCACGCAGACACGGGGTGAACGTGCAAACTCCACACAGTCACCCAAGGCTGGAAATGAACCCGGGCAGCAGTGCTAACCGCTGTGCCACAATGCCGCCCATCACCATTTAATTGTCAAGTGGTTGCATTTATTTTCAGGATTTTAAACACTGTTGCTCTTCACGTAACGACAGACATGACCATCTCCAAAGATAGAGCCAATTGCAGGTTCCATACCCCTCTCGCTAGAGCTGGTGGTACGATGGGCTCCTACAAGCAACCCAAGGTCATCCGTTATATATTTAACTGAGACAATCTCACCAGGACTTAAAGCTAAGGGCATGGCTAGTGCAACATAACATCTTCCCAGTGTATTAAATATTTTTAAAGCAATATATAGTTTTCTAATTTGTAATCTGGCACATCCACAGCATGACTATGCTAGGATGAGGTGTTACAAAAAGAAATCATGGTACAAAAAAAAAATCATGTTACACAGTTGAGCGTGCAACGCATCAGTCATACCAATAATGAGAAACACAAATTACTCAAAGCAGTTTTGTTGCAGTTGAAAGAAATCATTAATTCTCCTGTTGACTGGCGTTTTGGACTTTCTTTTACAAATAGTAAATGGCATCAGAATCATTCAGATAAATAATAGGTTTTTTTAATGTAATTTTTATAGGTCAGTAAAATTCTTACATTAGAGGTGGCATTACAGTCACAACCATAATAAATGAGTGTTACATGCAGGTCCTTGCACTGACCATTAAAATGAATGCTACTATCACTCCTGGTCTAATTGCGTGACACACAGAAGAGAACCGATAATCCATCACTATCCACAAACCACCCCAATCAACATAGCTCTACCCCCCCCCCCCCAAAAAAAAATGGTGAACCAGCAATAACCATCTACTCGGAATCTCATGTCATTGAATTCAAAGTGATTCAATAATTCAATCGCTTAGCACTATATTTCCACTTAACGGTGATATCTATGTTGCTTCGTTTTTCCTTTGACATTTTGAATTGTTTTCGTAACAATACTTCAAATTATCAATATGGCCCATGAAAAAAGACTTGTGTTTATTTATCGAGCTCATTTCATGACCACCAGGCATCTTAAAGCGCTTTAATCCAATGAGGTACCTTTAGAAGTATAGTCACGATTGTAATGCAGGAAACGTGGCAACCAGTTAACTCCCAGCAAGTTCCCACCAACAGCAATGTGATAATGTTTTTTGTGATGTTGACTGAGGGATAAATATTGATCAGGACACCAAGGGTAACGCCACTGCCTTTCTTTCGTCACGGGATTTTTCCCATCCCTCCTGTGCTGCTATTTGGGGCCTCAATTCAGCATCTCATTCAAAAGATGGCACCTCCAATGATGCCATGCTCCCTCAGTACCACACTAGAGTGTCAGCCTTAATTTTTGTCTTCAAGCTCTGGAGTGGGACTTGAACCAGTGGGACTTGGGCGGCACGGTGGCACAGTGGTTAGCACTGCTGCTTCCTAGCGCCAGGGGCCAGGGTTCAATTCCCGACTCAGGTCACTGTCTGTGCTGTGCAGAGTCTGCACGTTCTCCCCGTGTCTGCGTGGGTTTCCTCCGGGTGCTCCAGTTTCCTCCCACAGTCCAAAAGATATGCTGGTTAGGTGCATTGGCCATGCTAAACTCTCCCTCAGTGTACCCGAACAGGCACCGGAGTGTGGCAACTAGGGGATTTTCACAGTAACTTCATTGCAGTGTTAATGTAAGCCTACTTGATATTGATAAATAAACTAAAACTACAAAGAAACCCAGAATCTTATGATTCAGAGGCTGGTGCATTACCAACTGACACTAGGGACACAGTGGCACAGTGATATTATCACTGGACTAGTAAGCCAGGGACCCAGAGTAATGCTCTGAGGACCCGGGTTTGAATCCCACCATGGCAGATGATGAAATTTGAATTCGAAAAAAATCTGGAATTAAAAGTCTAATGATGACCATGAAACCATTGTCAAATGTCATAAAAACTCATTTGGTTCACTAATGTCCTTTAGGGAAGGAAATCTGCTGTCCTTACCACCTGATCTTGCCTACATGTGACTCCAGGCCCACAGCAATGTGGTTGCTTCGTAAATGCTCTCTGAAATGGCCTGACAAGCCAATCAATCAGTTAGGAATGGGCAAGAAATGCTGGACCAGCCAGCGACACCCCATTCCCTGAATCAATAAAAAAAAGATGATTATATATCATAAGTTTGAGTTTAAAGTTTATTTATTAGTGTCACAAGTTGGCTTACATTAACACTGCAATGAAGTGACTGTGAAAATCCCCTATATGTATTACTGATGTTGCGTATTATATTCCAGGCTTCATGTTATACTCTATTTACTAGCATTTCCTGTGTTTTAGAATTTTTTACAAGGAAATTGGGTAAATCAGATTTTTTGTGATTACTGAAATCTCAAATTGCAGTAAAATTATTATCTATAATCTGCCTCATTAGAAAAAGCAGATGAATTTTCCATTTCATGGAGAGTTTGAATGCCTCCAACACCTGAAGAACAGGTGACTAAATATTCAAGAATTAAAACTATAATTTCACTTGGTGCACTTTTCTATCAGTACAAAGGACTATGTCCCAGTGCACGTAGATGAACGTTAACCTTAGTGAATATGTCCCAATAGCTGGAGAATGCTAAACTTTCAGTGAATGCAAACACTGCTATTCTGCACAGAGTTCATGGCACCCCTCTTATGGTCTAGCTGAAATACTAACTTCTGAGGGGTCCGCACTGAGATTGGAAAAGGAGATGAGAATATCTCTTACCATCCCACTAAATAAATTATTACTTATCCACCAGCCACAGTACAAAGTATTTCAAAGTCCTTTATCTGCAAAGTATTAGGAAGTTCTTAAAAATATGACTTGGGGTGCCCTAAATAGGAATATAAGAAATAAGAGCAGGAATAGGCCATATAACCCATCAAGCATGCTCTGCTGTTCAACATATCATGGCTGATCATCTACCTCCTTGCCATTTTTCCTTACTATCCCGAGATCTATTGATTTCTGTCTTGGACATGCTCAATGACTGAGCTTCCACAGCCATCTGGGGTAAAGAATTCCAAAGATTCACCGACCTCTGAGTAAAGAAATTCCTCCTCAGCTCAGTCTTAAATGGTCAGCCCCTTATTCTGAAACTGTATCTAGTTCTAGATTCACCAGTCAGGGGAAACATTCTACCTATACCTACCCTGTCATGTCCTGTAAGAATTGTGCAAGTTTTAGTGGGATCACCTCTCATTCATCAAAACGCTGGAGAACACAGGCCCAGTCTCCTCAATTTCTCCTCATAAGACAAACCCACCATCTCAGGGATTAGCCTGGTGAGCCCCTGTTGCACTCCCTCTATGGCAAATGTAGGCAAAGAGATTAGAACTGTGCACAATACTCCATGTGCAGTCTCACCAAGGCTCTATACAATCACAGCAAGACATTTTTACTCTAATCCCTTGCAATGAAGGACAACATAATACTTGTCTTCCTAATTGCTTGCTGTACCTGCTTGTTAGCTTTTAGAGACACATGAACAAGGACACCCAGATCCCTCTGGACGTCAACACTTCCCAATGTCTCACCATTTACAAAGTACTCTGTCTTTCTGTTTTTTCAGCCAAAGTGGATAATTTCACACATGCATGATCTTCCATCTGCCATGTTCTTGTCCATTCACTCAGTCTGTCTAAATCATTTGAAGTCTCCTTGCAACTTATATTCTTACCTAGTTTTGAGTCATCAGTGAATTTGGAAATGTTACATTTGGTCCCAATGTCCACATTTTTAATATAGATTGTGAACAGCTTGGCAACATGTTAGTTCATCAACATGCTCCAGAAATCCATCTCGTACATGCTCCAGGAATTTATCCTCTACACCATTGATGCTGATTAGGATTACTCAGTCTTTATGTAGATTGAAGTCACCAATGATTACTGCATTACTTGTGTTACGTACACTTCTAGTTTCCTGATTTATACCTGACCCAACATTACCACGTACTGTTTGGTGGTCTATAAACATCTCCCACCAATGTTTGCTGTCCCTTGCAATTTTTTTTTTAGCTCCACCCAAACTGATTCCACATCTTCACCTTTTGATCTAAAATCCTCTCTCACTGTAATGTAATCATTTTGTCCCTTATTAACAGTGCTACCCCACCTCCTTGTCCTTTTTACTCATCATTCTTAGATGTTGAAGATTCTTGAATGTTACATTCCCAGCTCTGGTCACCTTGTAGCCACGTCTCTTTAAAAGTAATTAAATCAGACCCACTGACCTCTATCTGTGCCTTTGAATCACCTACCTTGTTGTGAATGTTGCGTGCATTCAGATAAAAAGACAAGGTTAAGGGCATTCTATGATTATTCCGTATTTTATTCCTATTTGATGGCACCAGATGCCTTTGCTTTGTCTGCCTTCTCATTTCATTTGCTGCCTTTCTACTTCCGGTTACCAGTTTTGCTTCTCCCTAATCTGAGCTCCCTCTCAGATTTCTATCGCCTGCCAATCTAGTTTAAATTCTCATCCTCAGTACCAGCAAATCTCCCTGCAAGAACATTAGTCCCGGTCCAGCTGAGGTATAACCCATCCATCTTGTACATGGGCCACCTGCTTCAGAACTGGTCCCAATGCTTCAGAAATCTAATGTCCTCCGTCCTACATCATTTCTCTAGATCATTCACTGAGTCCTCCTGTTCCTCTGCTCACGAGCATGTGAAAGCAATCCTGAGGTTACTGCTATTGAGGTCTTGCTTTTTAATTCCTTTCCTAACTCTCTGAAACCTGCTTTCAGGACCTAGTCCTACCCATGTCATTGATAGTAATGTGGACCATGCCCTTTGGCTGCTCACCCTCCCCCAGAAGAATGTCCTGCAGCTGTTCTGTGACATCCTTGACCCTGGCACCAAGGAGACAACACCCAATTTTGGAGAATCAGCTGCAGAAACATCTGTCTGTTCTCATAACTAACAAATTCCCCTATCACTGTTACTCTTCCATTCTTGTAAATTCCCTCCTGTGCAGCTGAGCCAACTGTGGTCCATGCACTTGTCTCATGCTATGCTCCTTTGAGGAACCGGAGCCATCACCAGTATCCAAAACAGAAAACTTATCAGCAAGCAAGATCAACTCCGGGCACTCCTGCACTGCCTGCATGGTTCACTTAGACTGCTTGGCAGTCACCCATTCCCTCTCTGCGTGCATGCTCCTAACCAGCAGTGTGATCACGCCCACCTCCTTCCCCCCACCCCCGGCCCCAAAATGTGCTATCCACATAGTTCTCACCCTCGCGGATATAACACAGTGACTTCAGCCACTGCTAGACTTCTGAAACCTGGAGCTCAACCTTCTGCAGATGGTGACACTTTCTCCAGATGTATCTGTCTAGGTCACAAGGTGTATCCACAACTTCCCACATTCCACAGGACGCAGATTCCACTAGGCCGAGCTGCTATGTTGTACCTTAACTTTATAAACTATTTATTGTAAGTAAAATAACTTACCAGTTACTCATTAATTAGCTTCTTCCCTTGCACCAAGCAAAATAAGTGCATATGTAGGGGTTATTTATCTTAAAATATATACTTTACTGTACTTAAGAAAAATGTACACACTGCCCCTGATAAAAATATGTAAAAATCAGTCTCTAAGAACAGATACCTACCAACCAATCAAATCAGTCTTCCTGTAATGTAACTTTTCAATTTCTTTTTACTAGTTTTCAAACTCAGCAACAAGAATGGTAACAGCTACTGCTCCAGCTCCCTCCTCCATCTGGTCATGAGTGACCTCTCCTTCTCCTCCTGGTGCTTTAGGCACTGATCCTGAGCCTCTGTGTATCTGCCGTTGCCACTGTTCCGGGCCTGGTCCAAACTGCCTCTCTTCCTCCCGGGTGAATGAACAGAAAAAACTCCTGACGTTCAACTAGCAGTCACTTATTATTGAACTTGAATGATTTTGCAATCACTAGGTTGGAGTCATATCTAGCACGAAGGAAGATTGTTAGAGGTCAGTCATATCAGTCCTCAGGATAGTGTCCGAGGCCCGACCATCTTCAGCTGCTTTATCAATGACCTTTCCTCCATCATAAGGTCAGAAGTGGGGATGTTCGCTGATAATTGCACAATATTCAGCACCATTCGCAACTCCTCAGATACCAAAGCAGTCCATGTCCAAATGCAGCAAGACCTGGACAATATCAGGCTTGGTTTGATAAATGGCAAGTAATATTTGTGCCACACAAGTGTCAGGCAATGATCATCTTTAAAATGAGAGAATCCAACCATCTTCCTTTTGCATTCAATTTCATTATCATTGCTGAATCTCCCACTTCAAACATTTTGGGGTTACCATTGACTAGGAACGGAACTGGCCTAGCCATATAAATATTATGGCTACAAGAGCAGGTCAGAGGCTGGGAATTCTGCAGAGAGTAACTCACCTCCTGACTCCCCAATGCCTGTCCACCATCTATAAACAAAGATATCAGGAGTGTGATGGAATACTCTCCATTTGCCTGGATGAATGCAGTTCCAACAACACTCAAGAGGCTCGACACAATCCAGGGCAAAGCAGCCTGCTCGATTGGTACCGCGTCCACCACATTCAACATTCACTCCTTCCAGCACCAACGCGCAGTGGCAGCAGTGTGTACCATCTACAAGTTGCACTGTAGCAACACTTGTAGGTTCCTTTGACAGCACTTTTCAAACCCGTAGCTCCTACCACCTAGAAGGACAAAGGCAGCAGGTGTATAGGAACAACACTCCCTGTAAGTTCCCGTCCAAGGCACACGCAATTCTGACTTGGGACTACATTGCCATTATTTCACTGCTGCGGTGTCAAAATCCTGGAACTTTCTTCCTAACAGCACTGTGGGTGTACCTATACCGCACGGTTGCCACGGTTCAAGATGAAGGTTCATCACACTTTCTCAAGAGCGATTAGGAATGGATAATAAATGTTCGCTACCCAGATCCATTGAAATAATAAATCTTAAAAAGTACTATAAGCTTTTGTTTCCTTCAAAAACCTCACTCTACCTGTGGGGACAATCCAGCCATCTTCTCAATCTAGGCAAGCAAATTTATTCTGTTTTGAGATTCAACAAGACTTATTTAATGAAGTTCATAGATTTTATGACTCATTCCAAATCTAGAACACAGGTTACCCAGCCAGAAATGGTTGGCAAAGATCCAGTTTCTAATACAAACAAGCAGCTCAGTATCATATCACTCGTGGCTCTTAATTCTGGACAAGGAATCTTCTGGACTCAGTAGCAAACTGTCCACTCTATTTGTTGCTTCTTTAAGGACTGTCCTCCTCTGGTAACTGAACCAGACCAGGCTCATTATCTTCCTGCCTCTCAATTTCCTCAAATCCCGAGTGGGTCACCACAACGAAAACAAAGCGTATCCTGGGACATATAGTGACCATGCCACAGTTAACAACTATGCAAAAGACAGGCAGATTTTAAAAAGTGTTTGGAGTAGAATAGCTTTTAGGGGTTTACAACTCAAGCCAGTTGCTCCCCTGTGCTGTATTAAGGTATAGACTGGTGATTTAATGACTTTAGGTTACTTTAGCAAATGATAATATGGGAAGGTAAGTATGCAATGTAGAATTAGGTTCAATGGACAGTCCAGACTTATCTGCAAGCCAGTTCACTCAGCCCTAATGTTAGAAGCCTAATGGCTAAGTGTCTCCCTCCAGGACTGGAAATGTTTAACAAATCCTTGATCAGACAGGAGTTGTCATTTCTGACATTTTTTTCTCCAGGCTAAAGGTATCATTATTTTCAATGGATAGACCAACCGAATTACGTACGCAGTGTTACAAAAACCTTTGTCCTCCTTTCCATTAGTTTTTAAAGAAAATCATCATATAGAAAAAAAACAAGTCAGCTTGATGAAGTACATACAAGCAATACGTGGGCTACGAATGCCCTTTTGGAGAAGACATTTGTGTTCAAATTTCATCTAATTGTAAATCCAATTTGCTTAACACATGGTACATCAAACACAATTTGAAATGTTTGGAAGATCTGCATTTTAACCCAACAGTTCCTGATGTTAAGATACGTTGGCCCTGAAAAGCAGACCAGAGGATAATTATGTCTTTCATGGGTAAAGTCTGACAGACAAATTCTACTGAAATTATTAGTCATTGTTATGTAAAAAGTTTTTCTTATTATAAATGTATGTTGAACTTTACAAATATATTGGAAGTCAAATTCTTTTTCATTTCTTGCCAAATGTTAAATAAGAATAAAAGGTTCCATATGAATACTGTAGAAACTGGAGAAATAAATCAGATGATTCTGGTTCCTGTGTTTGCTTTAAAATGAATAATACAGCAGGCAGTCAAAATGAATCATACTGTTTAAGGTCCAACATAATGGGTAAGGTCTGTTTTATTTTCCTAAAATTGCAAAACCAAGACCTTGGCTGATGGCAGCTTCAGGCACATTAACCATTTACGGGTAAGGGAATAACAAGGTCGGAATGTAAAATCCAGTTAACCTGAAATCGGGGACTGAATTTTTCCAAGGACCCTGAAAGTTCATTTGTCAGTGTCAAAATCAGCAGCTGTGGCCTCTTCTGAAGCTGCAGGGAACACCTCAAAGAGCAGGCAGGTACTTGTGGGCAAACCAGAGCCAGGAAGGCAGGCCATGCCATCTGGGGAGGGGAACGGGATTTGTGGTGTGGTGGTGCTTTGGGCATAAGATTGGGTGTCTCTCCGTGGGCCATGGAATGGCCATTCAGGAGGGACCAGCTGCCTAGCACCCGCTAGGAGGCCACCAGGGTTTACCTGGCAGTCTCCCCATATGGCAATAGATCCTCCCCTCAGGGCAAACGCCCACATAGATGGGAAGTGGCCCTTAATTGGGCTGTTAAGTGGCTCAATTGCCACACCACTAAGATTCCCGCCACTGGCGGGCAATATGTGGTCAGGCTCTCTGCTTGACACCTTCCCCACTATATTGCCAGACCTCCGCCTTTCAGCCCATTACTATCCCATTGGCGATGGGCTGGGAAAATGCATCTCCTAGTGTATTGGCTGGGCTTACACAGTCCATCCATAACATCGAATACATCATACCACCAGATCATGAACAGCTGGAGGAAGGCATGATTAATGTGTTAAATTTTATAATATTTGATCACACAAATTTTATTTACTGAGGAAACGGGCATGGAGTCTACGGAAATAGAGCAAACAGGTAGGGAGGTCATGGAATCTTTACAGATTAAAGGGGAGGAGGTGCTTGCTGTCTTGAGGCAAATCAGAGTGGATAAATCCCCAGGACCGGACAGGGTATTCCCACAGACCTTGAGGGAAGCTAGTGTTGAACTTGCTGGGGCCCTGGCAGACATATTTAAAATGTCAGTATTCACGGGGGAGGTGCCGGATGATTGGAGGGTGGCTCATGTTGTTCCGTTGTTTAAAAAAAGTTCCAAAAGAAATCCGTGAAATTATAGGCCAGTAAGTTTGACGTCGGTGGTGGGCAAGTTATTGGAAGGTGTGATGAGGGATAAGATCTACAAATATTTGGTTGGACAGGGACTTATTAGGGAGAGTCAACATGGCTTTGTGCGTGGTAGGTCATGTTTGAACAATCTATTAGAGTTTTTCGAGGAGGTTATCAGGAAAGTGGATGAAGGGAAGGTGGTGGATGTTGTCTACCTGGATTTCAGCAAGGCCTTTGACAAGGTCCCTCATGGGAGGATAGTTAGGAAGGTTCAATCGCTGGGTATACATGGGGAGATAGTAAATTGGATTAGACACTGGATCAATGGAAGAAGCCAGAGAGTGGTTGTGGAGGATTGCTTCTCTGAGTGGAGGCCTGTGACTAGTGGTGTGCCGCAGGGATCGGTGTTGGGTCCATTGTTGTTTGTCATCTATATCAATGATCTGGATGATAATGTGGTAAATTGGATCAGCAAATTTGCTGATGATACAAAGATTGGAGGTGTAGTGGACAGTGAGGAAGGTTTTCAAAGCTTGCAGAGGGATTTGCACAAACTAGAAAAATGGGCTGAAAAATGGCAAATGGAATTTAACGCAGACAAGTGTGAGATATTGCACTTTGGAAGGACAAAGCAAAGTAGAACGTACAGGGTAAATGGTAGGACTCTGAAGAGTGCAGTTGAACAGAGGGATCTGGGAATACAGGTACAGAATTCCCTAAAAGTGACGTCACAGGTGGATAGGGTCGTACCTTTGGTACATTGGCCTTTATAAATCGGAGTATCGAGTATAAAAGTTGGAGTGTTATGGTAAGGTTATATAAGGCATTGGTGAGGCCGAATTTGGAGTATTGTGTACAGTTTTGGTCACCTAGTTACAGGAAGGATGTAAATAAGGTTGAAAGAGTGCAGAGAAGGTTCACAAGGATGTTGCCGGAACTTGAGAAGCTGAGTTACAGAGAGAGATTGAATAGGTTGGGACTTTATTCCCTGGAGCGTAGAAGAATGAGGGGAGATTTGATAGAGGTGTATAAGATTTTGATGGGTATAGATAGAGCGAATGCAAACAGGCTTTTTCCACTGAGGTTAGGGGAGAAAAAAACCAGAGGGCATGGGTTAAGGGTGAAAGGAGAAAAGTTTAAAGGGAATATTAGGAGGGGCTTCTTCACGCAGAGAGTGGTGGGAGTGTGGAATGAGCTGCCGGATAAAGTGGTAAATGCGGGGTCACTTTTAACATTTAAGAAAAACTTGGACGGGTTCATGAATGAGAGGGGTGTGGAGGGATATGGTCCAAGTGCAGGTCAGTGGGACTAGGCAAAAAATGGTTCGGCACAGACAAGAAGGACCACAAGGCCTGTTTCTGAGCTGTAATTTTCTATGGTTCTAAAACCCTGAGCTACAAAACACAAGGGAAAGATTTCCTTTGGGCGCTCTGCAGAATGAAATCATAAATGTGCTCTTAATAAACAGGTTTATAATTTTGTTATTCATGCCTTTATTACCTCAAGATTCAACTGTTAAAATGTGTTTGCATTTGGCCCCTAACCCGGGAATCTTGAATTTAAAATTCTCATCCTTGTTGCCAAATCACACCTCTCCCCATCTCTGTAACCTCCTCCAGTTCTACAACCCTCCCCAGCTAGGTAATCTCCTCCAGTCCTACAACCCTCCACATCTCTGTAACCTCCTCCAACCCTACAACCCTCTCCATCCCCATAACCACCTCCAGCCCGACAGCCCTCCCTATCTCTGTAACCTCTTTCAGTCCTACAACCCTCTCCATCTCCATAACCTCCGCCAATCCTACAACCCTCCCCATCTCCGTAACCGCTTCCAGTCCTACAACCCTCCCCATCTCCGTAACCACCTCCAGCCCGACAACCCTCCCCATCTCTGTAACCGCTTCCAGTCCTACAACCCTCCCCATCTCCATACCCCCGCCAGTTCTACAATCCTCCCCATCTCCGTAACCTCCTCCAGCCCGACAACCCTCCCCATCTCTGTAACCTCCTCCAGCCCTACAACTCTCCACATCTCCGTAACCTCCTCCAGCCCGACAACCCTCCCCATCTCTGCAACCTCCTCCAGCCCTACAACTCTCCACATCTCCGTAACCTCCTACAGCCCTACAACCCTCCCCATCTCTGTAACCCCCTCCAGCTTGTTACATCTTCGAAGAACTCCAACAAATTAATCAAACAGGATTTACCCTTCATAAAACCATGATGGATTGCGTTTTGACTTTCCAAATGTCCCATTACTACTTCCTTAATAATGGATTCCAATGGTTTCCCAACAATAGAGGTTAAACTAATTATAGTCTATAAGATTCCTATTTTCTGCCTTTCTCCCTTTTTGAATAATATTTTTCCGATCCGCTGAAACCTTTCCTGCATTCAGGGAATTTTGGAATATTATAACCAATGCCTCCATTATCTCTGTTGCCACATCCTTTAGGGTTCTAGGATGTAGACCATTAGGTCCTGGGGACTTGCATTTAAACCCAACAGCTTGCTCAATACTTTCTCCCTAGTAATGGTGAATGCTTTCAGTTCTTCTTTTTCAACAACCTCTGTATCACCTGTTACTATTGGGATGGCTCTAATGTTCCCCACCACGAAAACCAAGGCAAAATATTGGTTTACTGTCTCTGCCATTTCTGTGCTCCCTATTATTAACTCTCCAGTCTCGTCTTCTAAGGGACAATATTGACTTTAGCTACTCTCCTCCATTTTATATACTTAAAGAATCTTATGCTGTCAATTTTTACATTTTTGTGCTAGATTTCTTTCATAATTTACCTTTGCTGTTTTTTTTACTTTTTTAGTAACTCTCTGTTGATCTCTAAATGTTTCCTAATCCTCCAGCCTGCCACTGACCTTTGCAATATGGTATGCTTTAGAATTTGTCTTTATGTCATCTTTAATCTTCTTGCCTAGCCGGATGTATTTTCACCTTCTTGTAATCTTTCATCCTCTCTGCAATATATTTTCGTTGGTTTAACTGAATACCTCCTTAAATATCTGCCACCGCTCATCAACTGTCCTATCTTTTACTTTTTCTGCCCAGACCCTTAGGGCCAAATCTTCCCTCATGCCTATGCAATTATCTTAGTTTAACACCAGAACACTAGTGTGGGACTCAAGTTTATTGCCCTTCACCTTACATTTTGATTTTTAAAATTTCCATGCAACTGAACTCTCTCCTACAGGAAATGTCCTGCTTCATCTCCTCCACCTCGAATATATTAAAAATCTGCACGTATTTCTTATCAACCTTTTCTCGTTAGGGTCTTCCATCAATGGTAGGGGTGTAGTATCTGAGTTTTGTGTTTGCCAATGCCTCGGCCTTTGGAACGCACAGGAGGGTGAAGAGGCCAGAGCAATTTTGCGATCCAGACTCATTCACCCGCCACAAAAGGGCGTCTCAATTCATTCTGCTGCAAAAGCAGACAGAGAGCTTGGGACTAGTTGCTGTACTCATCACAAGGGTATACAACAATCCAAGGAATACATCTGCCATCTGGGATAAATGCTAGTCCTTTGACATTTCCAGCATCATCCCAGAGTAATTTGTAGAACTGTGAATCAAACAAAGATCTTTTTACAACATATATAGAGGTAAGTCATATTTTATTTTGTCAGGAAACTGGTTTTACAATTTATTTAATTAATAACCAGAAATCCAATATTGCACGGAAGACCTTACATTTCATCTCCTTTTTACTTCATTATCTAAGTTCAAATGCTTTATATTGAAGATATAGACACTGAAAATGTACGTCGCAATACTGTACCTAAAGGGATTTATTTTTCTCATTTGTCTCTGCTCTCCTCTTTCTTCACTTCATGCCAGTTTTCCAGTTCCATTTCATTTATACAACTGAATCCTTTAATATCTTCATGGCTCACTCTCCGAGATCGGACAGCAAATTGCAGTCACGTTCCGTCACCTGTGGTGTCCTAACCCGCAGGAACTAATCTCCTTGTATTCATATCGATGATATAGCCTGGTCTAAGTGCAAAGTTCAGCATGATGTGGAGATGCCGGTGTTGGACTGGGGTGGGCACAGTATGAAGTCAGACAACGCCAGGTAAAGTCCAACAGGCTTATTTGGAATCACAAACTTTCGGAGTGGGAACTCCCACTCACTTGATGAAGGAGCAGCGCTCTGAAAGCTCGTGATTCCAAATAAGCCTGTTGGACTTTAACCTGGCGTTGTGATATTTCTTACTGTGCCCAAAGTTTAGTACTGATGGAGTACGCCTTGCAACTAACTGAAATATAAAGCATAAATTAACTTAAACTAATCCATGCCTTTACTCCAAATATTTGGCTCCATTAGTGCCTTCAGTTCCCACATTATAAAAGATTTACCAACATACTCTGGAATTTATGAAACAACATTAATGTGGCTCAAAGTAACTTCAGTAAAGAGAAAGACATAATTTATATAACCTTACATAACCTCAGAATGGCCCAAAGCACTTTACTTCCAATTAATAATTTTGAAGTGTAGAAACTATTGTAAGATAGGAAATGCAGCAGTCAATATCAATATCAGACAGTGGTGAATCTGTGGAATTCTTTGCCACAGAAGGCTGTGGAGGTCAGGTCATTGAGTGCATTTAAGACAGAGATAGATAGGTTCTTGATTAATAAGGGGATCAGGGGTTATGGGGAAAAGGCAGGAGAATGGGGATGAGAAAAATAAGAGCCATGATTGAATGGCAGAGCAGACTCGATGGGCCGAGTGGCCTAATTCTGCTCCGATGTCTTATGGTCTAATATTTGCTCAATAAAACATATCGCACAAACAGCAATGAGAAAATGGCTAGAATCAGCTGTTTAGCAGTGATGTTGGTTGAGGGAGAGATATTGGTTCGTACGCCAGGGAGAACTGCTCTGCTCCTCTTCGGAGTTTGTTGCAGGATCTTTTACAACAACGTAAAAGGGTAGAGCTGGCTTTGGTTTAGCATATTACCCAAGAGAGTGCAGCAGTCCCGCTGCGCTCGAGTGTTAATCTGTTTTATGTGCTCACGTCTCTGGAGTGGGGCTTGACGCTTGAACCCACAGAACTCCGATTCAGAGGTGAAAGTGCTATCCACTGAGCCAAGGCTGACACCTTACTATTTTCTACATGGTATGCAGAACCATCTGACAGTCTGAATTTCAAGCTCAGAGACACTGCAAACAGGCTGGTATAAACCTGTGAAGTTCAGCATTAGTTAAGTAGTCACGAACATTTAATGACAAGCCCTGCAAATCACTGCCAGCCTGAAGCTGGTATTCTGTACTACAAAGGGTTTATCTGCTTCACATCTTGTTTCGGAATGCAGGCGCTGTGCGAGACCCAGTGGTGCAATGCACACAGATTAAAGAGCAATAACACATGCAATGATTTTATTAGGAACGCATCAACTTGCATTAAACTAAAGCTCCTGCTTTGCTTCCCCAGGACAGTACTTCAAATTGGTGGCCTGAGTTTCACATTGAAAACTTTATATATTGCCAGCTGAATATCTTGAAAGCTGCATAAAAAAATCCCCCCAGCGGCATACTGCTGATGGCTAGAGTCTGCATACAAAAGAACCATCCCTTATTGCTTAACACAGCAGAGTAGCATATGAATCAAGCGGATGCAAGGATCATTATAAATGCATTCTAGTTTACTTAAGTATCATTTGCAGCCTAGATTTTTTAAATCCCCACATATTTTACATCAAATACACTTTCTTTCAAGGCTACAAGGTAAGAGTGGTTTGATAAATGAACAGTCCTTCAATAGAACCTGCACTGTAAACAACATTGACTTAAGTCCCTCCAACAGTTCGCACTTGGTGGCTGCAATGACTCAGGAAGCCCGATTGGAAAAGAATGTGGTTTATTACAGAATGCAAAGTAAAATCACTAGTGTGGTGTACACGCACACACTCGTCCCTGCCTGGGACTCCCGTTCAGCAGGGCCAGTCCTAGACCTGCCTTATAAAAGGCTCAGGTCATGCCTGGTGGGTCACTGCCTGTTACCAGGGGAACTCACACTCAGCGAGCTCCACAGGAAAATTAGTCAGAGATTCCCCATGGACCTCATCGAGGTTATCACAATGGTCGTTTTGCATCATCTTTCTGAATATATATTTTTTAAGCTACAGATTTCTTTGGGCAGGATGCGTCACAGTTTTGAAAGTATTTCAATTGTATTGCAGTTGGCTCTGAGTGTCTCCTAACTGATGTGGTTGTTGCCCAATCCAGACCTTCAATGAATTTTATAGAATTACATCAAATTTACTGCACAGAAATAGTACACTTAGCCTAGCTGGTTCGTGCCAATGTTTATTCACCACATGAGCCTCCTCCCACTTCATCTAATTCAATCAACATATCCTTCTATTCCATTCTCCATCATGTATTTATCTATTTTCCCTTTAGATACATCTAATGCTCCTGCAGTGAGCTAGTGTTTGGCCACAGTGCATGGGGGTAAAGATGCTTTTGTGTGAGAAAGTGCCAATGCCAAGCATATGCATTACAAGGGTACTGAAAATATGCAAGTATTTAAGGCACTGATGTGGGTGCTGTGCTGATATTCTGCATTTTATGAAGTATCTGAACAAAGAACAGTACAGCACAGGAAACAGGCCCTTCGGCCCTCCAAGCCTGTGCCGCTCCTTGGTCCAACTAGACCAATCGTTTGTATCCCTCCATTCCCAGGCTGCTCATGTGACTATCCAGGTAAGTCTTAAACGATGTCAGCGTGCCTGCCTCCACCACCCTACTTGGCAGCGCATTCCAGGCCCCCACCACCCTCTGTGTAAAAAACGTCCCTCTGATGTCTGAGTTATACTTCCCCCGTCTCACCTTGAGCCCGTGACCCCTCGTGATCGTCACCTCCGACCTGGGAAAAAGCTTCCCACTGTTCACCCTATCTATACCCTTCATAATCTTGTATACCTCTATTAGATCTCCCCTCATTCTCCGTCTTTCCAAGGAGAACAACCCCAGTCTACCCAATCTCTCCTCATAGCTAAGACCCTCCATACCAGGCAACATCCTGGTAAACCTTCTCTGCACTCTCTCCAATGCCTCCACGTCCTTCTGGTAGTGCGGCGACCAGAACTGGACGCAGTACTCCAAATGTGGCCTAACCAGCGTTCTATACAGCTGCATCATCAGACTCCAGCTTTTATACTCTATACCCCGTCCTATAAAGGCAAGCATACCATATGCCTTCTTCACCACCTTCTCCACCTGTGTTGCCACCTTCAAGGATTTGTGGACTTGCACACCTAGGTCCCTCTGTGTTTCTATACTCCTGATGACTCTGCCATTTATTGTATAACTCCTCCCTACATTATTTCTTCCAAAATGCATCACTTCGCATTTATCCGGATTAAACTCCATCTGCCACCTCTCTGCCCAATTTTCCAGCCTATCTATATCCTGCTGTATTGCCCGACAATGCTCTTCGCTATCCGCAATTCCAGCCATCTTCGTGTCATCCGCAAACTTGCTGATTACTCCAGTTACACCTTCTTCCAAATCATTTATATATATCACAAATAGCAGAGGTCCCAGTACAGAGCCCTGCGGAACACCACTGGTCACAGACCTCCAGCCGGAAAAAGACCCTTCGACCACTACCCTTTGTCTCCTATGGCCAAGCCATAAAGCCATAAAGATCCCTCAACAGGAATACAATAATGAATCTCCTTAAACGCATCTCAAATTTTTGTCCCTGACAAACAGACATTGCCGAAATTTGCTCAATACTGGGCCTTAGCAGCCTGAACTTCCTAATGACCCCTCCCCACAATGGAACAAGCACAAAGACATGAGGCTTTGCAAATTGAAGCACATGCTACCATGTGACACTGCCCATTCTGTGCAAGTGCCAACGTGGATATCAAGCATAATGATAAAACCCATTAAAAGCAGACAAGCCTATCTTTATATTGAGCCTTCCATGACCTCAGGAGGTCTGAAAATTCTTCAGCCAACAAATTATTTTGAACTATAGGCAGCTGACTTGCAGATAGCAAGGCCTCATCAACTGTGAGCCAGACAACTATTTTGATGGTACTGGCTGAAGAATAACTGTTGGCCAGGACACCAGGAGAACACACGTGTTCTTCTTTGAGTAGTGCCACAGGGTCTTTTACATCTGCCTGAACAGGCAGACACAGCCTCAGTTGAACAACCTAATCCAAATTGCCAGCAGCAATGCAGCACTCCTTCAGTACTGCACTCATGTGTCAGACCGCATTATGGGACAAATTCAACTCCGCCGGGGTTTCAGAATGGACAGTAGCAAATTGTCCACCCTTTGTACACTCCACTGTATTGTCACAACCATTGACTTCTAGATAATTAAACTGTATTTCAAATTAATCCCTTAGCCGTGAAGCATTTTCAGACTTTCATGGACTCAGTAAGTCGAGGCCTGTCTGTTCTTTTTATAAAGGATTTTATTTTTACACTTGGCATCAATGATAGTCATTGCATAGTAATCCTGCAGGACTGTATCACATGCTGGCATTTGCTTCAATTTGCAAAGCCTCAACCAGTCTCGTGTGCCACACTGCCGGACAATTTGCTACCACCCTTTCTTTGCTCCCTGCAAAGTTGCAATTTACGCCAATGCCTCTCAACTTTATAATTGTACAACACAGCACAGAAAATGCCATTTATCTTCATTTTTTTCTAAGTGCTCCTTGTTAATCAGTCTCTAATCACAACTTCTCAAACATCATGTAAGGAACTATCGCCACTTTCATGGAAAAGGGCAATATCAACACCGTCTGAAGGGGCTTTCAACTTGCTGGTTTAAGGAATGTTATATTCTACAGCATTATTCAAAAGAAAGTTTTCCTCATTTCTCCCACACAACCAACAGCTATTCAACTCATTGCTGTTTATAGAACATTACAATAACTTGCTGCCATATTTGCCTGGCTAACTCCAAACAGTATTCAAACCCTGGCCCACTATGACAAGTTCCAATCTCATGATCAGAGGCTTAAGTACATGTCATAACAGTTTGACCATCACTTTCTGTTTTCAGGGTTGTCATCTTGCACACTGAGAAAGCTTTCACAGACAGAAAGACAGGTCTGAATTAATACAGTGCCTTTCACAAACTCAGGATGTCCCAAAGTACTTTACAGCCAATGATGTAATACTGAAGAGTAGTCACTGTGATATGTGGGAATCACGATGGTTAATTTGCACATAACAAGTTCCCACAAACAGCAATTGTACAGGACCTTGGTGAGACCACATTTGGAATATTGTGTGCAGTTCTGGTCACCTCACTATAGGAAGGATGTGGAAGCGCTGGAAGGAGTGCAGAGGAGATTTACCAGGATGCTGCCTGGTTTGGAGGGTAGGTCATATGAGGAAAGGTTGAGGGAGCTAGGGCTGTTCTCTCTGGAGCGGAGGAGGCTGAGGGGAGACTTAATAGAGGTGTATAAAATGATGAAGGGGATAGATAGAGTGAACGTTCAAAGACTATTTCCTCGGGTGGATGGAGCTATTACAAGGGGGCATAACTATAGGGTTCGTGGTGGGAGATACAGGACGGATATCAGAGGTAGGTTCTTTACGCAGAGAGTGGTTGGGGTGTGGAATGGACTGCCTGCAGTGATAGTGGAGTCAGACACTTTAGAAACATTTAAGCGGTTATTGGATAGGCACATGGAGCACACCAGGATGATAGGGAGTGGGATAGCTTGATCTTGGTTTCAGATAAAGCTCGGCACAACATCGTGGGCCGAAGGGCCTGTTCTGTGCTGTACTGTTCTATGTTCTATAAGGAGCAAATAATCTGTTTTAATGCCATTGATTTAAAGATAAATATTGGTCAGGATAATGGGGGTAACTCCCCTGCTCTTATTTGAAAATAAGTTATGTCCACCTCAGAGAATGGACTGAGCCTCAGCTTAACGTCTCAGGATGGCACCTCCAACAGTGCAGCATTCCTTCAGTACTGCACTGAAGTGTGTGATGAGATGCGTTGGCGCTCAAGTCTCTGGAATGGCAGTTGAACCCACAGCCTTTAGACTCAGCAGCAGATACAACCTGTCACCTTGTGACTGTGGCAAAGGTGGACACTGCACTGCATCTTCAATCACCTACCCACCGCAGGAATGCAGGGACATTGCTGCGGTGGCTGTGTTGCAGGACCGCAGGAAAAGAAATGTAGAAAATAGCCCCTTCTGGGTGCTGTGCACTTCAATGGAAACCATAGAGGGATCAATCGAAGATGAGGGTCTCCTGATGGTTTGACTCTTGCCATTGTGCAGCTTGTGACCTAAAAACACATCTGGCTTTCACTCCTTAACTGCTTATTATTTTATACGCTTAACAGCAAATTTTCTTTTAAACATTGCACCAAATATATAACCCATGGACTGTTAGCCTGAACTAAATTAAAGCTTAAGAAAACAACGTCAGATCCCCACTCCATTTGGACTATTGCAGCACTGGCACACATTCAAAGCTGTGGTACGTGAGGGGCACCTGCTGTTAAGGAAAAAAAAACATGGTAACATCTTCCATCTTTTGTTTTTCCCTTCGAGATATATTCTTTATTCAAAAGAATGACAAGTTGGATGAATGTTTTGTCAGGCTTAATATGAAGAGACAGTACTGTACCTTGATAAACGACCTCATGGAGAAGAGGTTGGCCAGCATTGTGGAGAGGCCTGGAGCCAGGCAGCTTTGAGCTATAAAACCCAGCTTCAGTTCAGCAAGACAGATTGCATCATCCCCTTCTCTCCAATTCCAGCTGGGTATGTTCAGCAGATGGGCCTGATAGCATAGGAAAGCAGAAATAAAAGAGAAGTCACAAATTCAATTCTTGCTCCCAAAAAACATCTTGAAAAATGCACAGTGCTTCTTGAGATGTTACGACAAACTGTCTCCTTTGTTTTCCCTGGGAACCCCACACAATAAAATGGCACCAGAGCGGCATGCAACAAACACACTGTACTTCAATCTGTATCCACATCTGTTGCCCATTCAGAGCGATCTCCCCAGGGCCTTTCATACCTTTCCAATATCGCTGGTTAAACATTTTGTTTTATTTTTATATTGTTCGTACAGGAGTGCCAGTGTAGCATTTCTGTCCTGTAATGAACTACAAAACTACAAGCAGCTGCAGCCCTTCCGTGGCATGCTCAGAAGGTAGACTCGATACAAAGCAGCCTCCCTTCCTCGCTCTGTGCCTGGGCTGTCAGTGCTGCATTTCGCTGCCTGACATTTTACAGGTGTGTGAACCCTGGATTTGGAAAGATATACTTTATGGTTATTTCAAATATATAACATGCAAAAAAAAAAAATTACAGCAAACTTCCAAAACAAAGAACAGATCTGAGCCGCTGGAATCAGGTTTTAAAGTTACAATCAAACCCACGGATTGATTTTGGAGTTTAAGATGTAGGAGAGTCTGTTTATTTTTCACCCCCTGACTTCTGAGCAACTTCCTTCTCTGCTCTTCTGGGGTCAGAATAGATCCTCTGTATGGAGGGAATCATGAATGTGTTAACAAAGAACAGATTTACAGTCACCATTGAGACCACTAGGATTGATTGCCTCACTGAATTGACCCATGCTGTACTCAGGCAGCAAATGTTAATAGGTTACTTCACCACGCTGGGTTTAATGGCCAAACAAAATTCTGTCATCATCCAACATCCATGCATACACTTACCAGTGAGGGCACAAGGTGGAGGAGGTGGATGGGAAGGAGGGGGTCACTAGATGGTCATCAGGAGTAGGAAGTCTGACTAATTTTGTCTCCCTTTATTGCCTGAGGATCAATGGGCCTATTGCAATTCCCTGGGTGCTGTTTCAGCTAAGCTCAGCTAACCCAGTGCCCAGGCAGTGCCCGGGCATAATCCTCGAACTCCTGAGCGATGCACTGACATGACATCTTCTGGGAGCGGGGGGGGGGTTTAGTTCGCCAAGTGCATGCGGCACATTAGGGGCGGCGTGGTGGCACAGTGGTTAGCACTGCTGCCTCACAGTGCCAGAGATCCGTGTTTGATTCCTGGCTTACGTCACTGTCTGTGTGGAGTTTGCACATTCTCCCCGTATCTGCATGGGTTTCCTCCCACAATCCAAAGATGTGCGGGTTAGGTGGAATTGGCCATTGCTAAATTGCCCCTTAGTGTCAGGGGGACTAGCTAGGGTAAATGCATGGGGTTATGGTAATTGTGGTCGGTGCGGACTCAATGGGCTGAATGGCCTCCTTCTGCACTGTAGGATTCTATACCCTACTATGATTGGCACATTGATGTGAACGGACAATCTAACTGTATTCAAATAGGGATCCTGATGTTCAATATCATTATGTCACTTGCAGGTGGTGGCGGGGGGTGGGCGGTGGATTCCACGGCTCCTGCCACTGTCCCTACCCTCCAAAAAGTAAGAGTGGAAAATCTCCCCAGGAATGTGTCCAAGTTTCTTCAGTGGGTATTAGCTCACAATCTTCTAACATACAAGAAAAACTGTTGATGACAGAATCATGGCTGGCTCCTGATATTTAAGCTATTTGAAGAACTCTTCAAAGAGTGGCTAGCCTGGTTGAGTCAGGAATCCACAAAGATGTCTGAATTGATGTTGAATGGTCAAAAACAACTGGGTGTTAACTTCTTTTCTCTTTGAGTTGTTTTGAAACCTTTACTATACAAGGTCAAAATATAAAAGAATTTACGATATATCTCTCATTCTCCAACATTCAGGATTAACACAAAGTAATTGTGAATCAACAGGCAAACTGAAGTCGAACACCACACTGCACAATAACTGGTAGTTGTGACCAAGATGGTGCCCGTGGATTTCTCAGCAACCCATTCAGATACAAGTGTTCACTGAGTCATGCATTCTTGTTAATTCTCTGTCTCCCTTATAAGGAATTGCATGTCTCCACTCTTCTCTTTTGAAGATCTAGCTTTGGAATCTTTCCAAATGTCACTCCAACTTGGACTGCCTTCATAACAGCTCACTTCGCAGGTTTTCAATCTCGTCTCCTGAGACACCATTTCCCTGAAACCAAGTCTGCACTTCAGCACCAACTTCCAAGCACACTTTCAGCTCCTCACTCAATGCTGAGCAAAATACAAGGGCTCCAAAGGGATACTTTTGTCCCAGCACGGAATCACCAACCTCCTGCTGTATTCGTCACTCCCCAGGGATTCTCGCAGGCCCTCACTATTTAAAGCCCGCATACCGCAGCACTTTTATCCCTTACAGACACTTTCTTTTATCATCTTCCTGGTTCCTATTGTAGTCTCCTCTGCCCAGTGGTTCCTTACACAATCCTTTTCTCTAACTGCGACCTCTCTCGGGACCCTTCTCTGTGAGAACACTCCACTCTTCGGACATCCAAACTGGTTTTCCTCCTGTTTTGTTTTATGCAGGCGGACTGGACCCATGTCCTTGGCCCAAAAAACTATAAATGCCAGGCTGCACATGTGCAGAAACGCCAGGAGTCTGTCAGGACTCAAAGTTCCCGATCTGCCCGACAAGGTAAGTCAGGACTCTTAACAAGGCCGATTGACTTCTTGTTGAGTCTGTATTTCAAGAATGCCAGAGAAAATTGCCCTGAGTGTTCAAAGATGTGTTAGCTGGATTAGCCATGGAAAATTCACGGGGTTACGTGAATAGGGTGAGGTGGGCTTGGGTAGGATGCTCTTTCGGAGAGTCGGTGCAGACTTGATGGACCGAATGGCCTCCTTCTGCACTGTAGGGATTTTACGGACTGGGGAACTGGCCTATTTTCCTTACCTCAACCTAAGTCAAATCAAAGAGTCCAGACTTGGTATTGAACTTAGCTGCAAGTTACTGGGTTTATCCATTTTAAGCCCCAAGGAGAACATACCTTGTGTCCCCGTTCGCTTCAGAGGATCTCATCTAAGATCATTCTAAAATAAACAATGCTGGCCCTTCCCAAAACTAGTAAGAGTGTCCAAACCACTTCCACTTGGATTGAAAGGTTGGATTCTGAAAAAAAACACTTCTGCTGACCAAGTGGAGGTTATTCCATCGTGAAAAAGTCATCTGTCGACACCAATGGATGATGAAGGTTTGCAGCAGGAGTGAGAGATAATGCAGCACATTGAACTGTAAAACAGAAAAGGGACTTAGCGGCTGCGCCTGTTATTTCTGACACAGTGAACTCTGAAATCCAGTCATGGTGAGAGGTGATAATAGAAGCCGAGAGCAGAGGAACAGGAGTAGTCCCTTCAGCACCTTGAACCTGTTAAGCTATTTAATTAGACCATGGCTTTATCTATATCTTAACACTATTTAGCTGTATTGATGCTGGCGTTTGAAGAAAACAAGCTTGCAGGGCTGTGGGAATGGAACGGGGGAGTGGGACCAACTGGAATGCCCTGCGTGGAGCCGGTATGGACTTGATGCACCGCATGGCCTCCTTCTGTGCCGTAAATGGCTCAGACTCTGTCCCTTAACAAATGTCTGACAAAAATCTCATCAATCTTAGTTCTGGAATTTTTAATTGAACCCCAGGATCAACATATTTTTTCCTTCTGTGTGAAGAGCAGCTTCCTGACATCAGCCCCGATTGACTGAGCTTCAATTTGAAATTTACAATGCTCTGGACTCCTTCTTCCTCAGAAGTTCCCATTCTCAGCTACACTGCAAGGAGGGCAGAAAACCATCCGGCTTCCTCACACTAAACCTGTACATAATAGACCGCAATGAAACATCAGCAGGAGATTCCGCTGCCCTCTCACAGATGGAGGAAGGGAACCTAAAGGGTGGGGGTGGGGGGCGGCGGGGGGAGAAGGCTTCTTCATCACAGGGTAACTGCTGTAACACCTACTCTGTCTTCAAGGGGCGGCACAGTGGTTAGCACTGCTGCCTCACAGCGCCAGGGACCCGGGTTCGATTCTGCCCTTGGGTCACTGCCTGTTTGGAGTTTGCACTTTCTCCCCGTGTCTGCGTGAGTTTCCTCCGGGTGCTCCGGTTTCCTCCCACAGTCCAAAGATGTGCAGGGTTAGGTTGATTGGCCATGATAAATTGACCCTTGGGGTCAGGGGATTAGCAGGGTACATATATGTGGTTATGGGAATAGGGCCTGGCTGGGATTGTGGTCGGTGCAGACTTGATGGATCAAATGGCTTCCTTCTGCACTGTAGGGATTCTATGAGAAGCAAGTTACCCTGACAGTGAGCAAGGTTTACTCTCTGAAGTTCCAGTCGTGACCACAAAGGGGAGCAACTGCAACTGACTCCTTGCAGCTTGCATGTCATGTGCAGTGAGATTCACATAGGGCCAAGCGGAAGGGTTGAATTTAAAATGCTTCTGGAAAAACAAGCTGAACATCAAACTCTCCTTAAATTCCACCAAGCCTCATGCTTCATCTGGTCACATTTTATGTGCTCTGCAAAAATATCTTGCTTAAATTTATTTATTTTTCTCCATCAGACTGAGGGAACCCAGCGCCCGTGTGAGGGAAAATATAAAAAAAGAGAATAGGAACATCTGCTGAAAGTCTGCAGCCAGGACCCAAGTCAGGTCATGGTCAGGAAGCTATAGAGTTGGCGCAGACGTATCATATCAAATATCTCCTTGTCTTAATGCCACATGCCAAGCCATCAAGACTAGTGGACAAAAATGATACAGAACATACAGAGAGCAAGTCATTTTCCATCAGACTATTCCATTTCTCTCTCCCTTTCCCTTCTGATTCTCCCTGGGATCCAATACTACAAGCAGCAGGAAGCCTCCAGTCTGCTCCCCCTACACTCCTCAAAAACAGTAGCACTTGCACGTGTCGCGTTTTATTCCGAAATTTTAACAAGCCCAATCCTGTAGGAGTAGCGGGTGGGTCACTGAAGTGTTAGACTGAGGCGCCTGCCTCACGTTTTAATCTGACCTCCAGCTTTAGCAAGGCAGCTGAAAGAAGGTGAGAGCTGCTGCGTGGAAGAGGCGAGTGCTTTTCTCTCAGTGTGTGTGTGGATCAGGAGGAGCAGGAATCTGCAGTGTGAGGGGATAATTCCGGGTGGTATGCTAGTGAGACACAGTGCACATCGGCACATTACTGGAAAGCTTCAAGCAGATCGCAAGCCACAATCAAGCAGAAGTCTGGCTGAAACAGCACCAAAGGTTTACCAGATATCGCACTGCATCAAGCCTCACTGTAAAGCCGAACAGCGAGCGGGTCAGTACGCTATTATACACAAGGGGTGGCTGTGCAGATGATATCCTCGTCAAGGAAGTAATCGATGGGGCAGAAAACTACATATAATGAAGAAATAGAAGCACTTGATGCCTGTTCAATCTGTGAAAGAATACCATGTCAAGCGGGCTAAATTTAACAAGCATACCCAACGACAAGCGGTGCATTGATACAGAATCACAAAATCATTATGGTGCAGGAGGCAGTCCTTGGCCCATGATGTCTGCACCAACTCTCCAAACAAGCATCATGACTCACATTTATCAACAATTTGTATCAGTGACTGAGAACTGTGAACATGGCAGATGAGATGAAATAATTAGGAACGTGTCTGACAATTTAACCTGAACAAAGGCAATTAACCGAGCACATGGGTGATGTCCTGATCCATGGATCCACTCAGACACATGATACTCGAGTGTGTGCTGTGCTGCAATGCTAACAGGAAGCAGAACTTGCATGTAACAACAAATATTAATCCTCACAGCCAACAGTCAAATTCCTTGGGCATACTGTGGATACATCTGGTGTCAGAGCGAATCTGGTGTCAGAGTGGATCCGGTGTCAGAGTGGATCCGGTGCCGGGGCGGATCCACAGAGGACAAGAGCAATCAAGGAGTTCTCAGCTCCTCGCAATGTGACCGAGCTCCAGAGATTCATGGGTATTGTAAACCTTAGTCAGTAAGTTCTTGTCCAACCTAGCTGTTTCAATGAGTCACTACGCCAATTGTTACGACAAGACAATCCACGGTGATGGGAGGAAGTACAACAGAGGTCTTTTGGGAACATCAAACAGATGCTGATAACACCTAATATTTTAGCTCACGATGATCCAGAACTACTCACTATCATAGCTGCAGATGCATCTTCTGCAGGATTGGGAACTGTATTCATTCAGATACAAATGGATGGAAAGTGTGAATCAGTTTTCTCTGCATCCCATTCACTAAGAGACAGAACAGGGAAATCCAATGATAGAGAAAGCAACATTAGCTGCAAAAAAGCCTTGTGAAAAGTTTGCAGATTATCTCCTTGGTTTCCATTACAAGATGGAGACAGGCCACAGACCCTTAGAGACAATCTCAAATTCTAAGGAACTAGCAAAAATACCTCAACAAGCACAATGATTCAGACCGAGAATGATGAGGTTTGATACAAAGACAGAGTACTTTCTGGGAAAATAGCAAACCATAGCAGATGCTTTATTCCGTGTCCAAAGAGCAAGGCCTGAACAAAGCGACGTAGTTCTTGTTAGAATGTAACTGGTGACAACTTTGATTGGATGTAATGTCACCAATGGGAACAAGATGCAAGGGTCAGCTGACGCAGTAAAACATGGAACCAATTACAGAATGATGTAATAGTCAGCTGATTCACTATAAATAAGGAACTATGTAGAATTGTGGAGAGCTTGGAGTGGCCCAGGGCGAGGCCCCAAGTTTGGAGTAATGATGTTTCTTTATTAACCCCTTTCTTTTGATTTATAAGTTGGAGTAAGTTTTGTTGTATTTTCATTAGCTGCACTTTGAAGAGTTCCTTCTGAAGGAAACAGTTCTGGTTAAAAAGGTAGAATTCTTTGCATCATCAAGAACCACAACTCTACCAGCAACAACTCAGCAACTGAATGAAACCAGAGATGCACAGGTATCTGACGAAGAATGTGCTCAAATCAGAGAGTATTGTGCCTAAAGAGAGCCAGCATATATGCCACACAATCCCATTCTCAGACAGTACTATGAACAGAGGGGAGATTCACAGTGCAATTGATGGTTTACTTATCTATGATGACAGACTGGTCATTTTGAGAGCTCCGAGACTCAATATACTGTTACATTTGCATGAAGGACATTTGGACATCACAAAAATGTTGAGCCAGAACAAGATGTTATGTCTGGTGGCCAGCTCTCTCTAAATCATTGGAAGAAATGATATCAAACTGTATTACTTGTTATATTCATCATCGGGAGACAAGAGAATCTTTGATGTCGCCTTCCTGCACAGGGGCAAGATGTTCTTGATCATAGTAAACTACTACTCCAGGAGAACAGAAGTCAAGCAACGTCAGGGTCACACTTCTGAAGCAGCGATTATATTGCTGAAGACAATATTTACAATACGTGGAATCCCAGACTTTGTAAACTCAGAGAATAGACTACAGTCTGCCAACGAATACTTTAAAGAGTTCACAACATCATATGGGTTTGTCCGCGCGCGCACATGTACATATAGACAGGCCTCCGATCTGGAGAGCTAGTCTGGATCTGACACCAAGTTTATCATGTTCAAATGGTTGAAAAGACACCACATCCATGGTCCTACATTATTCAAACCAAAAATAGTATGCTGAGATGGAACAGATGTGCGCTAGTTTATTTAAAGTTCATTTATTAGTGTCACAAGTAGGCTTACATTAACACTGCAATGAAATTACTGTGAAAATCCTCTAGTATAATGTGGAGAATCAGAGACTTGGGGAGATGTTGTATCAGGAGTTAATTCTAACTGTATGATATGCTAATGGGACACGGTATACATCATCACAGGAAATTAGGCAATGTCTCAGGATTCTGCTTTCTCTGGCAGAATTCATGGCAAGGAAGACACTATGTTGTTTCTTAATAAAGCTACCATTGTCGTTATCTCAGCAAACTCTGTAAATATTCCGTATTAGCACAATGGGACCAGGAATATTGTAGAATCTCCTCTCCAAGACAGCCAACCCACTTGTCCACATCCGCACCCAGGATCGAACCCCCCCCGCCTTGATTTAAAGCCCCCAACCCGCCACTTCACACGGACTAGCAGGGCGATGGAGGCAGGTTCGCTGGCTTTTGGGAGGGAATTAATGGACATTTGAGGTGAAGAATGTAACAGGCTCTGAGGGCAGGTGCATGGAACTAATTGGACAGCTCTTTGAGGGTGCTAGCAGGGACAGGATGGGCTGAAAGGCCTTTTCAGTGCTGTAGGCTTCTATAGTATCTCAGCAGCATGTTATTTCACCTGCTGAATACTACTGAGAGGACTACTATAGGTGACTGCTATAGGTGCCCTTTGCAAATTCAGACACAGGTTTCGGTCTCTTTGGTGTTTGTCAAATCAGTCTGGTCAGGAGAGTAATAAAAGCACCATTCTGAATTAATACAACAAAAGATTCTGACCTTGTTATGATACTGTAACATCTGTGTTATAATTCTGATCTTTGGATTGTAATTTTTGATTGATATTACTCTGAAAAGAAAAAAGGAAAATGTTCATTAAGCAGTGCCTCATTGTTACATTTATCAGCTAAACCCTTGAATAATCACATCACAGACAAACAGAACACAACATAATCTCCAAAACACTTAAAACACCGACAAAGCTGTGAAGAAGTGTGCATGGCAGTATTACTCAGTTTTACATCTGTAGAATTAGGGCTGACTAAAACTGAAATAAATCATTCATTTTAAAAACCACCGTGTTCATTTATGCTCCTTTAGCAGCCATTTATTAATAAAATAAGAAGCGGGAGCAGGAATATGCTTTCGGACCTCCCGAGTCTGTTCTACCATTCAATAAGGTCATGGCTGACTGTTCCTCAGCCTCTCAATGGGAACCTACCATTACCTCTGTGACTATGCACCCTCTGCTGGTTGTATATGGGATTACACAAAAGCTTAAAACACTACTCAACAGAGCAAACCTGGAAACAGAGCATGGAGAAACTTCCTCAAGTTTTCTGCCACTGCATTGCTGTAACTTGGAATATACTCCATTGACACATGAAAATGTCAAAGTTACAGAGATAGAGTGGAGGGAGGTTAGATAAACTTCACCGTTAAGACCTTTCCTGCTACTCCGATCACAAATCGGAATCAAAGAATCCTACAGTGCAGAAGGAGGCCATTCGGCCCATCGAGCCTGCACTGACCACAATCCCACCCAGGCCCTATCCCCATAACCCCATGCATTTATCCCAGCTAGTCCCCCTGACACTAAGGGGCAATTTTGCATGGCCAATCCACCTAACCAGCACATCTTTGGACTGCGGGAGGAAACCGGAGCACCCGGAGGAAACCCATGCAAACACGGGGAGAAGTGCAAACTCCATACAGACTGAAACCCAAGCCGGGAATCGAACCTGGGTCCCTGGCACTGTGAGGCAGCAGTGTTAATCACTGTGCCACCCTAAGTTGAATTTCATTTTTTTTGTTTTATTTGTGCTAGTCCCCCTCCCTAAGAAGTATTGGCATTATTCCTGAATTGACTTGGCTGGTTATCTCCTCCCCTGCAGTCAGCTATTGCTGCTCTGTAATATTCCTGACTGGGTGGAAGAGGACGCACAGGATTAACTGAGCCTCTGATATTCCACAGGTCACATCTCTGTACTTGACAGGTAAGTAGCACACTGCTTGCTTTCATTTTAATCTCTACTGCAGGTACCACATCATTCTACTGTTGCCCAGTTCTTTTCACTGGGGTGCTTGAGACTACATTTATTTTCCAGAGCTGTTCCCATTTGTTACACCTGGCGTGACAGATTCTGCAGCAAAACAGCAATTTTTCACAACCCCCGGCTGAAAAATTGTCTGCAAAAAACTTTTGTCCATGCGCAAGGGATAGATACAATAAAGCCAAGCTCTTCCATTTTATTTATTTATTTATCTGGGATCAGATGGCATCAAATCCTGGTGATGTCACGGGCTCGTCACTGCAGTCCGCTGGTGTCACGCACCATCCTGGATGGAGCTCTCAAGGGAACAAAGCTAATGCTCTCCCACCTTCGCCACCCCCTGATTCTGCTGCTTGCTGACAATCCACCTCCTCTTCCTATTCCCTTGATGAATGTCTGCTCCTCCATGTTGAGTCTCTCGCCAGCTGCCTACTGAGCTCAGTCCACTCATTTTTCATAGAATTACACCGAGTGCACAACAGGCCATTCAGTCCAGCTCCCAGCGTTTACTCAGCCTCCTCACATTCCACTTCACAACATCATCAACAGGTCTTTACATTCCCTTCTCATATGCTGATCCAGCTTCTCCTCAAATTCAACAATATCATTTGTCTTAAAATTCCTCATGGTAGCAAATTCCACATTCTGGGTCAAGGGGTTTCTCCTAAAATTCCTACTGGATTTATGACAGTTGGAATGGACTCACTGGTGGAGCTTCCTGCTTGTATTGTGCAGCTAGTTGTATCAGTTGGTTAGAATCGCTGGCATTCCAGTGGCCAAATCCTCTCTGGGGCTTGGGATTTTGTATTGGTTGATTTATTGACCACACAGGAATGCAGCTGTTCCTTAGCGCCCCACCAGGTTGCTACCGCTGACCTCAATAACATGACTAAGAGATATTGGCCAGAGTTTTCCCAGCCATCCATGCCGGTGGGATTCGCTGGTCCCAGTGCAGTGAAGAGAGATTTGTTTGAGCGGCAAGTTCTCTGTCCTCGTTTCCAACGTTAGTGGGGCGTGAATGGCTGGAATATTTTGGCCATTATTAAATTTAAAAAGGTTCAGAAGTTGGCAATTGAGATGATTCTTCAAGTTAGGAATTTGAGGATAGCTTCAAGAAATTGGGTTTTTCTTTCAGATAGGGAGCTTCGGCGCGGCCCAACTGAAAATGCCAAGACAACAAAGGGAGGCGGCAAAACTGATCTGAGCAAACATTCTCTGTGAAGGGTGCAAACGAAAAGATGCAAGTTAAATATTGGGAAATG